>NW_023601543.1:11104946-11167154 GCF_014898055.3 Talpa occidentalis
GGAGTTGATTTGGGTGTAGCTCTTGAGAGAAGGATGAGATTTTGTTATTAATGGCTCCTCCCTTGTCTCCATACCTTTAATGGGTAATCCACTTTTTTCCTGCTGAATGAATGCTACTCTATCCATATATTACATTGCTATAAGCATTTGAAGCTATGGAGACCTACTATTATATTCCTTTGATTGTGTTAGCTTGCCCTGGAGGTATGGTCAAATGCTTTACTTGCTAGAGTACTGTAGCATATTTCAATATTTGGGAGCATGGTTTTCCTATCAAAACTATTTAAGTTTTTGGAATTTACTGATCATTTTTGCATTTTGATTTTTCTATATTAATTTAAAAATGCTGTGCACAGTTCCCTCAACCACAAACACCCATCAAGATTTTTTAATTGGGTTGACTTAATTTTTAGATTTAATTTATGGAGAACTGATGTAATGATAATAGTCCACATGATATTTTCACTATAAGATCAAGTCTGTAGAATGGGTAACTATCCTGTAGAATGGATTAGTATGTAAAGTGGGGGAATCTGTTGTGTTGATTCTCCCTATCCATGAGCATGGGATATCTCTTGACCCCCTTCTGTCATGATTTAAATACTTTAATAGTGTCATTTGTAATTTTCATTGTATTAATCCTTTACCACCTTGACTAGATTAATTCCTGGGTACTTAGTTCTTTTCGAAGGATTAAATATAATTATTTTCTTAATTTCCTTTTTCTTCTCATTCATTGTTTATATATAAAAACACAACAGATTTTGGTATGTTGATTTGGTAGCTTGACACTTTGCTGTGTTCCTGTTTTGTTTTTAATAGGCTCTTGGTGGAGTCTTTAGGGGTTTCTATATATACTGTCATATCATCTGCAAATGATAGTTTTTCTTCTTTTTTCCAATCTGGATTCCTTTTCTTTCCTGTTCTTGTCTGATTGCTCTAGCTAAAACTTCTAATACTAAATTAAACAGAAATTGTGACAGGGGCATCCTTGTCTTGTTCTTGATCTTAAAGGCAATTTTTTCAGTTTTTCAACACTAAGTACTATATTGCCTATAGATTTGTGATAAGTGGACTTTATGTTGATGTAGGTTCCTTCTATTGCAGTCTTTAGAGTTTTTATCGTAAGTGGGTGCTGAATCTTATCAAAGCTTTCTTTGCATCTATAGATAATATCGTGATTTTTATCTTATTAATAGGGTTTTTGCATTGATTAATTTACATATATCAAATCATCCTTGCTTCCCTGGGATAAATCTAACTTGATCATGATGTATAATCCTTCTAACATTGTTGAATTCAAATAATCAGTATTTTTTAAAAGATTTATTTATTTATGCATACAAGAATTGGGGTACAGGCCAGAGATGCGGGGAGGTGAGAGGATTCACCAGAGACAGGGTGGGAAACAGAACAGGCAGATCTACTGAAATACACTGTTAAAGGGAAGAGTGGGTGAGACAGGAGAGGTCTGCTTCGCCATGTGGGTTGCTCCCTGGCCGGCCAAGAATCGAACTCGTGCTGCAGAAGCTGCGGATTGCTTCATAGTGTGGTGCTTAACCCCTTGCGCCACCAGGGAGGCCCCAATTAATTAGTATTTTGATGATTTTTGCATCAATATTCATCAGGAATATTGGTCTGTAATTTTCTTGTGCTTCCTATCTGGTTTTGGTATTAGATAAAGATGGCATAGTAAAATGTATTAGAGAGAATTTCCTCTTCTTGAATTTTAGAAATAGCTTGAGCAAGATGGGCATAAATTCTACTTTAAAGCCATTTAGCCCTGGTTTTGTTTTGGGGGAAGAATTTTTATTGCTGTTTCAATTTCCATGGTTGGGATCAGTTTATTCAACTTTTCTTTTTTTTTTTCCTGGTTTAGTCTTTTCTCCTTTTGGAACCTCCATGATGTAGATGTTGGTTTATTCCAAATAGCTCTCACACTTTGTCAATTTTTTCAATTCCTCTTTCTCTTTGTTCTTTTTGTGTATTCTCTACCATTATGCTTTCAAGCTCACTAATTCTCTGATTACTTATGTTTGTCTTTTTTTTTGTCTCAAGGGCAGCAATTTTTTTTAATACTCATCACAATTTTTATTTTTTATTTTTTAATTTTTTTAATATTTTATTTTATATATTCTTTACATCATTTTTCATTTTTGCACAATGTATGCATTTTCATCTTGGTTAGCTGGAAGGGATCATGCTCAGTGAAATAATCCAGAAAGAAAAAGAAAAATACCAGATGGTCTCACTCATAGCAGGAATTTAGAAAACCTAAATAAGGGACCAGGACAAAGACAAATTATAATAAAGTAAAAATAAAAATCAGCAAGCAACTATAAACCAAGGGCAGCAATTTTTAATTGGGTTTTAATATTTTTTTTAGATCCATTCCTTCTGGTTGTGACAGTCGTATATTCTTAATTTTTGTTGTGTTCCTGTTTTACATCATCCATTGTTTTTCTTTTCTTTTTTTTTTTTTTTTTTGTGGGACCCTCGCCGGCGGCCAGGGAGCGAACCGGAGCTACAGAGGCTGCGGGCAGCCTCGCAGCCCAGCTCTCAACTGCTGCGCCACCAGGGGAGGCCCTGTTTTTCTTTTTTTTAAAAAGAGAGATTTCTTAGCTCTTTTTTTAAAGATTTATTTATTTATGCATAGAAGAACTGGGTTGTTGACAGAGGTGCAGGGTGGAGGGGAGAGGATTCACCAGAGACAGAGTGGGGAGCAGAACAGGTGGATCTACTGAAATACACTGCTCAAGGGAGCAGCAGGTGAGACAGGAGAGGTCTGCTGCAACATATGTGGGTTAGCTCCCTGGTTGCAGGTCGAATTCAGGCTGAGGTGGTGATAGAGCTGAGTGTAACCCCTATGCCCTCTATTGTTTTTTGTAAATCAGCAAGCATTGTTAGAACTGTTACCATAAACTCCACATCAGGTATATTCCACAGTTCTGCTGGGTTGAGACTTCTCAGGGTTTTTTCCTCTAGCATTTGTGCTATGTTCTTCTGTATCTCCATTTTCAGTTTTTGTGGGTGATAACATAGGGTTTCCCTTTCTTAATGTAAATCTAGGGTGTTTTTTTTTTTTTTAACCACCATCTTTTGGTATCTGTTATTTCAAAGACTGCTGCCCTTGTGCCTGCTCAAATGACTGGGGCACTGGTGCTGGTAAAGGGTAATAGGAAAAAACCAGAGCAGTAAGGCATCAAAAGGTCACCTCCAGTGAAGCATCAAGGTTCAAACTTCCTATGTGCTGTGGGTACCCAAGTAGTGTGGTGGGCATCCATAGTGAGCCTCTCCCTTAAGCGAATTCCTCAGCCACATGTCTCTTGGGAGCTTCTAGCTCAGGAGGGTCATGTTCTGACCCCAGGTGCCCTGGCCCTGATCTGGAATCTCATGGTTTTCTTGCTTGTTACTCTAACTTAAAATGCTTTCTCTTCCTTGCTGTCTCCCTAGCTCTGTCTTCAACCCTACTCCCAGATGGGAGGTAAAAATCTCTTTCCACAGCCTGGGTCAAATCCCACTTTCTCCAAGAAACTGTGATATATTCTCTCAGTCTGAAATTTTCTCCGGACTTGGAAGTTGCAGAATCCAAGTTTTGCTACAAGAACTGGGGTACAGGCTAGAGGTGTGGGATGTGAGAGGATTCACTAGAGACAGAGTGGGGAGCAGAGCAGGTGGATCTACTGAAATACACTGCTGAGGGGAGCAGCAGCAAGACAGGAGAGGTCTGCTGGGCCATGTGGGTAACTCCCTGGCCGGGGATCGAACTCATGCTGCCGTGGCTGCTGTGTGGATAGCTTCATAGTGCTGAGACTTAACCCCTTGCACCACCAGGGGGGCCCCTGCATTTGTTTTTACCACTTGTAACAACTTGCTTTGTATTATTGTTTTCCTTTCCCCCCCTTTATGAATTCTGGGAGGGCAAGAACAGTATATCTTTCATTTTCTAAACTAATACTGTCAGTGCATTAAACACATAATGTTTTTAGACACACTTTAAAAATATGATAATACAACACAGAGTGAACCCTGTGTTAAAATATTGACTTTAAATATTGGCTCATCAATTGAATATATGTATCAGTTGAACAAATGCAAGATGTTAGTGACAGGAGAATCTGTGAATGAAGGAGAGGAATATATGGGAACCTTGTGCTCAGTTTACTTACACTACTCTAAAAAATAGAGTGAAAACTATATGAAACCCAGGCATTATTTTATCATCTCATGTCTATGATATGTTAGTCAGGTGAAATATATTCACCAACTGTTTATTATAGTTGTTTAAACCATTTTTTGAATAACAATGATTGAAGCATGTTTCTGACTTCTAAGCTTTGTTATGTTTGAAGTAACTGTTTCCTTTTTATTTTATTCCTGGTTAACATTCTTTTAATGGAGGTATACTTGACATGTAACATTATATTAGTTTTCGGTATACAACATTATGATCAGATGTTTGTATATATTACAAAATGATCGCCCATTATGTCTAGGTAGCACCATCACCATACATAGTTTTTTTTTCTTGTACCGAGCACTTTTAGGAGCTACTCTCTTTTCGAATGTACAATATGTTATTGTTAACTATAGTCACACCACTACAATTTCATCCCTATATTTGTTTCATTACTGAAAGTTCGTGCCTTTTGATCGTGAAGTAACAGCTTCTTTGTCTCACAGGTGGATGTTCTCTATGATAATTGCCCACATGATGGACTTTCAGACTGCTGTGCTAGAGTTTCACTTGGCTGTCCTCCAGGGGAAGATGCTAGCTACATTACTCATGCAACTTATTTTTCACTAAATGTTGTTTGTAAAGGTACAATTCACATTTGTAAATCAAATTTTACCTACTTTTTAATTTTATAGATTGGATTTGGAGATGTTACAAGGTAAAATTTGGAGCAAGCTTATTTGGTGAGAGGATTTTAGTATTAGCTCTACTCCACCAGTATTGTTGGCTCCAGTTTGAGGCCCTTTTATACTTGATGTGGACCTCTGGAGTTGGAAATAATATACAGCAAGGAACGGGATATGTAATATTTTTTAAAACTCACATTATTACTTGCTGCATTTTCATTTATTGAATGTGGTTACTAGTTTTTGTGTGTAATTTTTCATATAGGCATTGAATTTTTAACCCAGCTGAAAAATATTACAAATATGCATAGATAATTTTAAAAATGCTTTAATATAAGGTTTGGAGACAGCCTTGTACCTTTCTAAGTGTGCGCATATATGTCCATTGCTGAATTTTTTTTTGTAATTACCTGCTATGACATTTTGGTTTTTAATGCATAAAGTAATAATTTGTTGATTTGTTTATGCTTTTGAGTTTAATTCAGCTCAAGATAGGTGCTAGATCTTTGCAACCAAATAAATAAGACTTCGAAACTCCGCCTGCAAAGATTTCAGGATAATTGGGAGAGCACACTCAGTATAATGAACACCCTAAACGTGATGAAAACAACATCATTGAGCAGAGGAGCAAGAATGATCCACTGGTGGTGGGGGGATTGTGGGAGGCTTCCTGGATGAAATGCTCTTCAAGCTAGACTCAATAACCCCACAACTCCCTGCCAGGCTTGATTTCAAAAGATGCCTAAGCATATCTGCCTAAGCAGCTTAATTTCATATCTGCCTCAGCAGCTGCCATTTAGCTTTAATGCAAAATAGGAAGTTAGTTCAGCCATACCAAGCAGCTTTCCATTGTACTTTTCCTGGATGTAAAAGCCAGGACTTGACCTTAGTTATTAACCCTGGAAATCCCCAAGCTTCTTGTTTGCACAATGCTCAGGGCAGAGTTTCCATTTTTAAGATGTGTAAAGACCGAGGAGCAAAATAATATGCATGAGAAGAATATGAATCTGAATTTGGTTAGGGTTGCAGTATGTACATTTTGGAGTTATCAGCCCGTAGATATTATATAAAGCCACCAAAAAATGTGGATAGAAAAGAGAGGGGGGTAGAGGGGACTGAAGGGGAGGAGAGTGAGGTCTTGGGTCATTCTAAAATTTAGTTGTAATGGAAACTAGGAGGAACAAGGAAAGGACGATGATGAAACTAGGAAATCCTGGTTCATAGAGTACAGCAATGTTTAACATTAGTAGATATTGCCAGGTTTCTGAATATACCACTTTTCACTGCCAGTAGAGTGAGAATTCCATTTACTTGAAATCTTCCATAGTACCTTTGTATCCTGTGAAACCCTATAAATATTTGTTTATAATGGTAAAGTATATCAAGTTCATTTTCTATCCAGAACACTGAGAAAATTGTTTCTCTCTATAGCAATTTGTTCAGTTGCTACTGCTACCACTAATAACAATCAACACTTATTTGGTGCTGATTATTATAGATGAAGAAATCTAGGAACAGAAAAGTAAGTAACTTGACCAAACTGAGGGAGTTCAAGGTTTGAACCCAGGCAGTCAGCTTCATGTATGCTATTACTTTTGTACTTTCCTGCCTCTCCAGAAGAGTTGTGGCGATAACTAGTGGTTTGATAAATCCAGTGCAGCTCGCAAAAAGATTGCCTTGTGATACACAGTAGATGTTTTCCCCAATGAACTTTATTAAATCAGGAGAGAGACTCCACACCTAAAGGATTATATACTACCTCTTTGACAGGAAGACTTAAAGGCTGCTTGTTTTACAATGTTCAAAATGTACCATTGATGTAATAGAAACTATTTTAAGGTAGGACAACATCTAAGTCATTTGTGAAATTTAACATTACAAAAAGTAAGAGATAATTCCAACTTGATTTCTCCCCATGGCTGTTTTAGGTTTTGAGCCTTATGAGGGTGATCGAGTAGAAGTTGCATTTTCCATGCAGCCAGACACATGGACTAGAAAGGCCCTTTTGGTGAAACCTCTGAGACATAAGCATGTATATGAGGTAATTCATTTATGTGTAAGTCTTATTTGTTCCTGTTTATCCTTCCTTTAGTGGTATTTTTGCTCCTCAGCATTCTGTTGGGTATGTTGGGAAGCCTAAAAGGAAATATTCTTTGCCACAGAAGAGTCTGTTTTCTTACACTCTCTAATTAAGATCTAAATTATGCGGTTTATTTTGAAAAATTAGCGGGAAATTCGGGTTGCACAAAGGTGCAGATGAAACTTGGTGACAGAGGAAGTAGAGGGAAATGATTCCTTTCTCATTCCTTTTCACTCTCTCAGCCATAACTATAGAGGTTAATAAATACTGTAAATTGTATTTTTTTTGTGGGACCCTCACTGGTGGCCGGGGATCGAACTGGCGCTGCAGAGGCTGCGGGCAGCCTCGCAACCCAGCGCTCAACCGCTGCACCACCAGGGGAGGCCTTGTGAATTGTATTTAAAGCAGTCTCTATTTCTAGACCTGGGCCCCATCCTTAGCAATTCTGACATTTTATTTTACAAAGTGGCCCTGGTATTCCCATGTGCAGCCAGGTGGGAAAATCACTGATTTGCAGTAACCTATCATTTAGAGCCCAAGTAAGAAGGAGCAGACCCTGTTTGAGTGTACTATGCTTTTGCATAAATCTTTCCATTTTTGTCATTACAGGTCTACATTACTAGTGTGCACGGAAGAAATGGGGTTATAGATGATAGTATCTTTTTCACCTTGGATTCTCTGAAACTTCCTGATGGCTACATACCTCAGGTATCCGACCTCGTGGATGCGGTCGTGCTGGAAAGCATTCAGTCCTGCTATCTTTGGAGAGCAATTTCTGTGACTCCAGTGAAAAGGCAGTAATAAGAAAAGAATGTTTATTCACAGTTTCTCTTTTTTTTTTTCTCTTGGCAGTTAAGGGCCTTGATTTAAATGTATTTTGAAAATAAGTGGCTAGTTAAACTTCAATATTTAATTCAGGTATAACCTTTAAAGTACAGTTAATTCAAATACAGTCTAAATGGAATATATCTTCTGAAAAGTGCTCAGCATTTAAAATTCTTGATTAAAGGCATTTTCATTTTAATCCTTTCTAACAATTTTATATTCATGATTTTCTATTTTTTAATGGATGCTATTTTTTAAATTAATCTACATTCTCTTTTCACCTTTAGAACACAATTTCTTTTTTTTTAAAGATCTATTTATTTATGCATACAAGAACTGGGGTACAGGCCAAATGTGTGTGGGGGGTATGTGTGAGAGGATTCACCAGAGACACAGTGGGAAACAGAACAGGCAGATTGACTGAAGTACATAGCTGAGGGGAGCAGGGGGCGAGTCAGGAGAGGTCTCCTGCCATGTGGGTTGCCCCCTGGCGGGCGATCAAGCTCATGCCTCAGTGGCTGCGGACAGCTTCAAAGGTTGTGTCCTAACCCCTTGTGCCACCAGGGAGGCCCTAGAACACAGTTTCTAATGCAAAAAACTTCTTTTTTGAACACATTGTGTATCAATTTTTGTTACTATTCTAGTTTGTGTTATAGGTCCAGTGGGACCAACATCTAGTGCTTAGTTCCCACTTTATGAGTCAGGAGTTGGAGTCGATATCCTCCAGATTTTAGGTATCACTCAGTGATTCGCTTCAGAAATAGTGACTACCTTCTATGTGCCAGGTGCTGGGGTGATAGGCTTGAACACAAAGGCCAAAATACCTGCCCTCTGGAACCTGCCTTCTCTCCATGCCCATTTGGCTTCCTGACCCTTGGAGGCAAGGGGGCAAGTGGGAGCTGGTGCAGCACCAGGTCCCTAACACAGTCATCATTCCAACCAGCAGGTGTATCAACTCAGAGGCTTCTGGCCATTATTTCAAATGCAGGGTCCTTGGTCATCTCGCAACCCAGCGAGATGTGTGTGTAGCCTCACTGCTCAGAATTGTAATGTCCTGCTCCCTGCTTCCTTCTATAGGTGCCAACTCCCTGCGGGGCCCAGATTCAGGGTCTCACTATGTTCTCCCTAAAAGGATAATATGATGCTAGTAATTAGAAATAGGAAATGCCAGGATGGAAAGGAAATAAGACAATCATCTTGAACAGGGGTTGCAACTTTGGCCATTGGGCCAAAACTGACATGCCAATTATTTTTAAAAAATGGATTTATGCAAACATAATTTATAAAACATGCAATGCACTGCAAGTGTACAACTCAGTATTTTTAAGTATATTTGAAGTGTTATGCTGTCATCACATGATCTTAAATTTAGAACATTTTCAGTCCTAATTGAAAACAGCTCATATCAGGAATAAAAATCCTGATTAGTACATCTCAAGGGAATCAGCACCTACAGAGCTTAGCAGGGAGCAGAGCCTATATAGCTGAGCAGGGAGCCAGCAACTTTGGAGCTCAGCAGGGAGCCAGGGCTTAGAGAGGTCTTTAGTGTGCCAGTTCAAACATAGCTCAACACATATAGGAGCCAGCACCTATAGAGCTCAGCAGGGTGCTGGCACCTAGGGAGTTCAGCAGAGTGCTGGTACATAAATAGAGCTCAGCAGGGAGCTGGTATGGATAGAGCCCCGTTGGAGCAAGAAATTGTTGGGTCCAGCAGGGAGTTGGCACCTATAGAAGGAAGCAGGGAGCAGGACATTACAATTCTGAGCAGTGAGGCTACACATACAAGACCAGTTGGGAACAAATTACACAGTGCAAGGCAGGCAGCTGGCACCTAAACTGCTTAGCATAGAGCGGAAAAACATTGGGCACAGCAGGGAGCTGGAGCCCATGGGGTTCAGCTGGGAATCCATTCAAATTCCACCAAACAGGGACTGGGCAAATACTGTGTTCAACAGCAACAGCACAAATGCCACCAGGACTGCCCGTCCAGCGCCAGGGGATGCCCCCATCCGCCCGGCCGGGCAGCCAGCTCAGCGGCAGCCAGGAGGCTGCCATCAAGGGCGAGCAGGAGGCCAGCGAGGCCGATGACGGCGCACCCACGGGCGCCACTCCCTGCGAAGGGACGTCAGGCCCCAGGTCCAGCCGCCTGCAGTTGGGGGCCGCCTCCCACTCTCCACGGAGGTCGAAGAGCCCAGCTGCACGCCCGACTGCCTGTCAGGCGGACCAGGCCACGGCCCGGGGCATCACGGCCCTTGGACAAGAGCAGGAGCCAAGCCGCCTCAAGGGGCCGTTGGGCGCCGGGCCAGTCCGTCCGCCAAAGACACCTACCCAAGGCCAAAGGCCGCAGGGCCAGGACGGTTGCGGGCAGCGGGGCCGCCCCAGCCCAGAGCCAGGGCGAGCCAGGGCGAGCCTGGCGGCCTCTGGCTGCAGTTCCCCAGAAGGTCCGCGCGAGGGCGCGCCAGCCGGGCTCTTTCGCGCAGCCCGCAGGCTCGCGGCAGGTCCGCGGGCGGAGCAGGTGCAGCGACTGCTTGTTTGCAGCTCATTGGCCACAGCTGGATGAGACGCCCGCGCCCCGCGCCGTGGCCTCCCCGGGGAGACGGCGGCGTCGCCGCAGCCCCTCCCCAGCCACCTCGTCTGCAGTGCACCCACCGCGCTGCTCCTTCTTAGCCCTTGCCTGCGTGGGCGGGGGCCTTTCCACCCGCCCGGAATTCAGAGTTTGACTCCCCGAGGAACCGGCTGAAACGCTCCGTGCACGCGGAGCAGCGCTGGACCCCCGGTCCCCTCCTCTTTCTGTCCTAGGACGAGCTCTGCGCGGGAAGGGCGCTGCTTCCTGGCCTGCCCCGCTGCTTTGTTGTGCGGCCGGCCTGCTCCCGTGCCTGGCAGGCCCCCCGGGCCCCTGGGACGTCTGGTCTGGACACCAGGGCCGACAGGCTGGGGCCGTGCCCTTGGTGCTTTGCTCTCCGGAGAGACAGCGACCCTGGGCGCATCCCGCCTTCCCTCCCCCCCGGGCACATGTTCTCCCCCCGCCCTTTCCAAGGCTCTCTCCAGCCCCGGGGCCTCCGGCCTGCTCGCTCCCTCCCCACTCGTCTTGCGCCCTGTCCCGAGAGGCTTCCTGCCGGTCTCCTAGGTGCCCGGTCGCACACGCGGGCGCAGGCTTGCCGTGGGCTTCCGCTGGCGCACAGCCTGTTGAGAAAGCCGGCTGGGGGCCGCGCACGGGTTCAGGGCGCGCGGCTGTGCGCGCAGCAGGGGCTCCCCGGGAGGCTGCGCGGAGGAGCTCGCGGGGTGGGCGCGCGGGCCAAGCGCGTGGAGCTGTTTCCCGGGCCGGGCGCGCGAAAGGAGCGCCCGAGGAGCGGGGGCGCGCGGGCAGGGCGCGCGGCGGAGGCGCGCGCTAAGGCGCCACAGCCCTCGCGGAGCGTGGCAGGCGGGGTCCATCTGCGCCCGGGGAGCGCCAGTCACGTCCGCTGTGACCCCAGAGCACCTGGCGCAAGGGTGGCAGGCAAACTGGGCTCCTTTCCCGCCCCTGGGTCTACCTGCCCCGCACCCCGGGACCTTCGGGGACCGAGGGGCCTCCTGCTTGCGGCCGTGCGACTCCAGGGAAAGCAGACGGCGCCCGCAGCCCAGCCGGGTGTCCAAAAGATCGCGCCTGCTGCCTCCTGCTCTGGACAAGAGCCGCTCGCCCTCGCAGCTGTCTTGCGCCATCGCGCGCCCCAGCTGTCCCAAGAAACACACCCCGCTCCCCTCACCCCCCCCCACACCCGTTCCCCAACGTACTCTGTGGGGCCAGCAGGCAGGGCCAGGAGCTGCCCCCATGCGCCCGGCCGGGCAGCCAGCTGGAGGCCGCCATCAAGGGCGAGCAGGAGGCCAGCGAGGCCAATGACGGCGCACCCACGGGCGCCACTCCCTGCGAAGGGACGTCAGGCCCCAGGTCCAGCCGCCTGCAGTTGGGGGCCATGCCTGCCGAGGGCAGCCAGAGACAGAGCCTCCCACTCTCCACGGAGGTCTAAAGGCCCAGCTGCTCGCCCGATACTGACAGGTCGTCCAGAGCACTGTGGGCAACGGGTCCCCTCGATAAAAGCAGGATCCTATGTGCCTGCGGGACCGCTGGGCACAGGGGCAGTCCGTCTGCCCATCCGGACAGCGTTTTTTCTCCAGCCCAGGGCCTGTGGGAGCCCTGCCGGCCCCGTGTGCAGTTCTCCAGACTGTCCACACGAGGGCGCGCCAGGCCGCATCAATTGCCCCGCCGGCAGGCTCGCTGCAGGTCCGCTGGTGGACCCGGGCAAGCGACTGCTAGTTTGCAGCTCTTTGGCCACAGCCTGAAGAGATGCCCATCGCTCCGGGACGTGCCTCTCCAGGGAGACGGCCGCACCGACAGATCCCCTCCCTATCCGCTTTTTTCTTGAGTAAGCTTTGCTGTGGATTCATAACTCGGGATGCCCTGAATTAGAATATTTCTTCCCTGTGCTACACAAATCCAACAGGAGGTGGTCGTGGTCATGGTTCATGCCTGTCTGATGTCTTTCGTGCACTTCTCTGAAATTACCACAGGGTTTCTTGCTGCTTCGTGTTGATAATTTTTTTATGGGCTCCTGTAGCCAGAAACCCTTCCACCTTCCCCTTTGTATCCTTTGATTCCATGTGTAAATATGTCAGGTGTTCATGAAGAGCATCAAGTTCCGTGAATTTTGGAATTTTTCTCTTCCGGTTCAAATCTGTAACTTCAGTGTTTTGAACAGACTTTCACCTAAAATGGAATCATTATGTATGTGTGGAGTGAGGCACAAATTCCCCTATAAATGGGAACTGCGCATTAAATGGTTAGTAGTCCCACTGGATCATTTAAGCAAACCCAGAATCATAAAAAAAAAATTGGTATGATATGCCATGTGCTGAGAAGTCAAAAGATGAATGTGTGAAGATGAAATTAATTAAAATTTAAACAGATCCATGAAAAGTAGATGGGCACGAATATGATATTATTGGAAATGATTAAGAGGAAATCTCCCTAAGCATCCATGAAAATTGCTGAGCACCCTCTGTAAATGCATCCTAAATTAAATCTATAAACTCAATGTGTTCCCAATAAAATGTCCCAACTCATATTACTGTTGCTGTGGTTGGCAGAGGAGGACTTAAGCCAATGATTTTCACATCTGTGTACATTGGGTGGCTCACTTCTACGCAGAATATAGAGAAACAAAACAACAGGTCAAGAAAAAGATAAGACGTGCAAAGTAACCATAGATCTGAGACATTTAGCAAGGGAGGGAGGGGCAGGAGATTCAAAACCAGGGGAGGGAAAAGCACGAGGGAATATGGTGATGCTTCATGGGTGATATGGAGGCAGGAGATCTATGGGGAAAATAATAATGTAAGAAAATAATATAAGAATGTAAGAAAATGTAATGTAAGAAAATAAATATAAATTAACAGAAACAAACAAAAGATCACAAAGCCATGATGTTCCCAGCATTAAAATGCCTCATGCCCTGGTTTTGCATAGACAGACACAATGCTACAGTTTCTAAGCGACACTCTCACGAGCATCAGAGTAATGTTAAAGAACATCCAAAGCCTCTCCCCAGCTCAGGGCCTGTTGTTAAGCACTGTTGACACCAGGGTAAGCAACCAGGCTGTAGAGGGGAACACGGTGGGTGTCTCCCCCAAATGCCTAGGGAGAGGAGCCTTGGGTCCTTGAGTGGCCTGGAACTACATAGTTATTGCTTTGCTTTTAGTTTCAATTAAAGGTGGAAGAAATCTGAAGTGCAGAGTGGTTTCCCCACCTCCCTGTGTCTGAGAACTCCTGCAGAGACTGTCAAAGTCAATAGAATCCCCTTTCCATGTAAGCCATGAAAGCTATACTGGGGTTAAAAACATAGCAGACCAAAACTGAGTGAAAACACAATTTTATTTTAATAGTTGAAACAATGAAATCATTTGTGATTCTGAACCACTTTTTTATTTTCGAAAATTGTGGCTAGACATGTTAGCTACATGGTTTTTTGGCAAGGGCCAACTCCACCCTGGTTTGTTTCTTGTCAGCATCCACAGCCACTTTGACAGATCCAAATCATTGTTGTACCTCCCCAGCTGCCTACCAACTAAAAAGCTCATCACATTTTTGGGAGCCTGGGTGGGTTTTAAGTATTCTTCTGCCTTCCTGTTGATATGCAGTGTGGTCATGCTGGGACTGAAGTCAGGGTGTCCTTCATCCATGTCTAGCTGACACCACAGATGGCTTTAGGAAGAGAGCACAAGCAGCAAGGCCTGAAAAGGATGATGAAACCAGTTAATCCAGTGGGTGCTGGGCCTCCTTCCCTCTCCACCTCCTTACCACACACGTGCTTGTTTCAGTAGTAGTCCTTAGACACTGCTTGAGGCATTGTCTGATTTGAAATGCAGCCTTATCATTTCTTTCTGTCATGTACATGGGTGTATATCAAGAATCTCTATTATTTTTCCATTGAGGTATTTGCCATTCCTATGATAATTACTAAATATGTAGGGCTTCACTAATTTTTATTGGCTGAGTGACTCACTGACAAACTTTACTTATGGACACTGTGTGATAACTACTTTTTACCTCAACCATATTACCTTTTGTTAGAAATTTGGTAAAGGCAGACCTTATCTGGTCTGTGTTCCATGCCTCAGTCAAGAACAGTCTAAAGAGAAACCACTACAGGCATCAGGGATGAGAAAGGAGATCAGGTTGGGACAATGACTTCAGAAGAGGTTCCCTGCTTCACTTCCAGGAGGATAATCTAGTCTAGAGGGGCCCTGGACTCAGAGGATCTTGTAACTTGGGGCAAAAGTGAACACTGGAGACCAATGCTGACTGAGACAATGAGGAACTCCAACTCTATACAAAAAGGTGGGTGGAGAGAGACACCTAGAAACTGTGACCTGAGCAGGAACAGCTGGCTCAAACCTGCGTTCTTATGCTAAGATGGTCTGGGGAGGAGAGAGCTGCTTACGTGGAAGTGCATTTTTACTTGTGGGGAGATACGTGCAGAGGTGCTTGGGTGAGCCAGGTGGGCAGGATCCCCAGTGAAGAAGACAATGCTCAGAATGGTGTTACCTCTTCCCCATCCCCCTCAGGATTAGAGCTAATGCTGTGAAGTGGCACTAAAGGTCTAGACCACAGACTGTAGAGACATGGGCCTGGGAATCCAGAGAGGAGGGTTGGCAGTGGTACTGTAGGCATGTGCCACCCTAGCACACCACTTTCACCAGTGACTAAACCCCTCCTGGCCCCTCTCTTACCCCTAGACACAACAGCTGCAGATTTGTTCTCCCTGACATACATCAACATCTACTGAGAAAGTGGTAGTCTTGCACTCTTAGGACACTTGAACAAATAGTAACTTAGAAAGATATAAAATGGGGAAATGGAAAAATGCAACACAAGACTCAAGGCACCTTGAGTCCTCAAAAGACTGCTTCACCGCAAAGAGAGAACAAATCTCCAGAATCCAACCACAAAGACATGGACCTTCTTTTCTTATTGGATACAGGGTTCAAAATTCCCATGATAAAGAAATTCAAAGAAATGGAAGAAAACACAAAAAAACTGATCAAAGGTAGACAAGAAAATGCATAAAAACAAATGAATAGCCTGAGAAATAAAATTAATGAACACAAGATCAAAATTGAAACTTTAAATCAGAAAATAACAGAGATGCAGGATGTAAAAAGATCAATAAAAGAGATTTTTAAAATTCTGGAGAAAGCTATGGAAGTAAAACAGACCAAATGGAAAACGAAATCAGTGACCTTAAAGATGGTAATGCACAAAGAACCCAGGTGGAAGAAGAAATAAACACAAAGAAAAAAAAAAAGAAGAAACACATAGAGAGTCATCCAACTCCATGAGGAAAGGTAATATAAGATTTTTTTCTTAAAGATTTATTTATTTATTTACACAAGCACTGGGTACAGTCAGAAGCACGGGAGGGTGAGAGAATTCACCAGAGCCAGAGCGGGGAGCAGAACAGGCAGAAGGACCGAAGTACACTGCTGACGGGAGCAGCGGGCGGCAGGAGAGGTCTGCGCGCCATGTGGGACCCTCCTCTGGTGGCCGGGGAGCAGCCGGGGATCGAACCAGCGCCGCAGAGGCTGTGGGCAGCTTCACAACCCAGCGCTCAACCGCTGCGCCACCGGGGAGGCCCGTAATATAAGATTAATGGGTATTCCAGAAGCAGGAGAGAGAGAAGGGAACAGAGAACATGTTCAAGTAAATAATAAAGGAAAACTTCCCAAATCTGGAGGAGGAACTAAATATATGAGTCCTTGAAGCTAAAAAAGACCTGGTTACCTAAATGTAATGAGACCTACACCAAGCCACAGTGGTGAAACCTCTAAGAATTCAAGACAAAGAAAAAAATATTGAAGCTAGTTAAGGGGGAAAAACAGATCAATTATAAAGGTACTCTTGTCAAGCTTACACCTGACTTCTCCAAGAAAACACCGCAAAGGGAATGGAATGATATGATCAAAATACTTAATGATAAAAACTGCCAGCCAAGAATACACTGTCCTGAAAATCTGTCTTTCAAATAAGAGGGGAAAATAAAGGCATTCTCAGACAAACAGAAACTGAAGGAGGTTGAAAACACTAGTACCCCCCCCCAAAGAATTGTGGAAAGGAGCTCTCATATATAAATTGAAGAGAATAAAATGCCCCAGAAACTGAACAAAGAAATAGAAGAAAAATAAAGACAAAATAGCAGCAGCAGACTTTCACATATCAACAATCACTCTAGATCTCAACGGGCTGAATTCACCAATCAAAACCAGAGTGGCTGACTGGATCAGAAAACAGAGTCCAACTTTCTGCTCTCTGCAGGAAATGCACCTAAGCTCCAAAGATAGACTCAGAGTAAGGGCTTGGAAAGCAGTCCTAAAAGCAAACAGGACCCAAAGAAAGGCAGGGTAAGGCATACTTACAGCAGATACACAGATATCCACCTTTAAAAAGGTAACAAGAGACAGGGAAGAACATATATAAGAATGAAGGGAACAACAGATCAGGAAGACATAACATTTATCAATCTATATTCACCAAATGAAGGAGCACCAAAATATAAAAGATAATTATTGTGAAATCTGAAAACAGAGATTGGGAGCAACACATTAGTGGCTGGGGACTTCACCCGAAAACGCTGAATACGTTCTTTTCCAGTACACATGGGGCGTTCTCCAGGATAGATCACATACTGGGTCACAAAATAAGTGTCAATAAAATTCATGAAGATTAAAATCATACCAAGTATCTTCTCTCATCACAATGGTATAAACCCACATTTACATGGAGAAAGGTAAGTGGTGGTGGGGAAACTGGACAGCCACGTGCCTAAGAATGAGACTAGAGCACTATCACACGCTGTACACAAAAATTGACTGAAAATGGATAAAAGACTTGGATGTAAGACCTGAAGATCGGTCTTACACTTGCTATGTGTAATTCACAGAGTCCCAGAAGTCCAGTCCTGGAGCCCCAGGGAAGCCTCCCCGTCACCTCTCTCTGTGTGAAGCTCACCCCTCCTCCATGACTCTGTTGCCACAGACACGTGCTTCATAAGACATAGGCTTCCGTGATGGCCTTGTGGATGCATCTCCAACAGCAGGAAAAACAAAATAGAATATAAACAATTGGGCTATGAGGTCTCCAGACAGAGGGAGCGGCCTGTGCAGAGGCTTCGAGGCAGGCGTGTGTCTGGAGTAGCCAAGTGGTCGTGGCTTCCACATCGCTCCCTCAACACCTTCCTGCTAATCATCATCTCCTTCAAGATTTTGCTCAACCGTGGCTCTCTAGTGAGGCCTACTCGTCGGGCGCCCGGCCAGTCCTTTCCCCGTGCGGGCGTGAACGAGTGAGAGGCAGGGAATGAAGGCAGGCTTGTCCTTGGAGGTACTAGGTACTCGCCTCTGAAAATCTGATGACAGAATTGGACCTTCTCCCTGAGAAGGTTCTATAGTCTCAGCTGAGACGACAGAGCATGCCCCTTGCGCTGGGTTTTTCATGGTGGGTGCTATTATCACCCCCATCATGCAGTTGAGGCTCTGGGGCAAAAGGAAGTGGAACAATTTATCTGAGGGCCCCCAGTCAGGGAGAAATGGGAAGTGGGTCCAGGCAGCCTGGCTCCAGTATTGTTGCCCATAAGCACAGGGTCACATTCAGTGATCACATCTGGTGACTTGCTCTGGGTGGTGGGGAGGAGAAAATGGCTTGAGGGAGAGGTAAAGACCTCAGCTGTCAGATCAGCGAGAGGCCGGGCACGTGTCTGTGGCAACTCAGAGACATGGAGGAGGGATGAGCTTCACACAGAGAGAGGAGACAGGGAGTCTTCACTGGGGCTCCATGACTGGACTTCTGGAACCCTGTGAATTACATGTCACAAGTTATGGGTCAAGGCATTTTCTAGGGAGAAGGTTTAATTCCATCATCAGATTTTCAGAGGTGAACAAAGCCTACCTCCATGCCAGGCCCCCAGAATAAAAGTGTGAAGCTCCATTGCTCTGAGCCCTAGGGAGGTTAGGGCAAAGTGGGGTACAGCCTTCAGCCTGCAGCATCATGGAGTAAGAGTGGGATGGGCCCAGGGACACTCTGGACACAAAGTGGGTAACTCCCTTAATCCCCTGGTATACAACCAACTGTTAGGTTGTAGTTGGAGTGTGAGGCCATTCTCAACTGTTGACTAAATCTTCATACCCAACTTAATTTTAACTTGAATTTTATTGCCCTTTTTAAGAACTGCCTTCTCATCTCTGACGTTTCTCTGTCCCTGGGAAATGTGTTTCTTTATAGACTAATTCATGATTTTGTTAAATCTATCAGTAACAAAGTTCAGTATTTTACATTTGAATTCTTCACTCTAACGTGGAGTTGCTGTAATTTGTTTCCTCTCAAAAATGTCTTATATTTTAGCTTCAAATAAAATTTAATTACTTTAAAAATCATTGGTGAAGCAAGTATGAATGTTCTTCCACAAACCCCTGTGAAAGAAATTAACTTTAAACTCTCAAGTGCTACTTAGTCTGTTTCCTGCTGAGCTAGCAGGAAACTTCACCTTAGCAGTTTGAAGATTCACCCAAAGGCTTATGCAGTATTTTTTAAAAATCTGACATAGTGCCAAAGTGGGGGTGGTGGTGCCCACTTTGTTCTCAATTTTTGACTCATAAGAGAAAGGGAGGTGTTCAAGGTTACACAGAGCTAGCATTGAAACTGAGAAAGCCTTATCAAGAGCCAGCGCTCCTACCCACTTCTTCATAGAGCATCTTTGTTTCAGTTTGAGCAAATGACAATCCCATACCCTCCCCCTACTGTCCAGCAGGGTTTCATCAAGTGAACTCAACAGTGTGGTGAAGGCACAAAATATTGCTACATTATCTTTGTGTATTTGGATGTTTTACATCTCAGACCACTCAGATTTCTCTGGAAGAAAGGTCCAGAGGAGAGGACAAGGAATGAGAAGGAAAATTCTCTCTTCTTGTCTTGTTCTCTTTCCCGAAGTCATACAGCCTGATTCATTGAGCACTGAAAGGAGTCATGGGGACCTCACAACAGCTCTAGAACCTTGAATACACCACCTCGGTGGGGTTGCTTCAGGGCTGAATACGGTAAGTGGGTGAGAGGTGCTGGAATTGGAGGCAGATATTACCCATGAGTGGGAACCATCTGCCGATTTGTGCCTCGCACAGGACACTCGGTTATTTTGATCTCAGAGCTTTTTCCTGGCTCATGCAAAATCTGTCCATTAGCACTACTCCTGTGGGAGGAGTTAACAGCACCCACTGCCTATCAATAGGTCCAGTGGACAAAGGCCAGTGATTTTGACCTCAAGTTCCCAACAGAAACATAGTGCCAACTAGAATTTTCTATTTTCTTCTCAATCTCTGTATATGACCTTGGCCACAGATCTGAAATTACTTTCACAATGCACAATTCACATTAGCAATAAGTATTTAACTGTAGAAATTTTGGCTGTGGGTAGTCATACTGCTCATGCTATATTACCTTCCAAGATTCTGATCTAGTACAACTGTATTTTTAACACTAAAGTGTGACCCACATGGGTATTGTTTAGAGGTAAGGCATGAATCTTCACAGGCTGTCAGTGAGATAAGAATGAGGACAAGGCTTTGTACTTTTTATAGTGTTGTCTTAAGAAGCCAATATGACAATTATGATGAGCTGTGACATCTTCCTATTGGCTATCCCACTGTAGAGAGTCTCCCGTGAAGAAATTATGACAAGGATCCAGGTTACACACTACCTTTCTTGAGTGGCTGAAAAGGCTCAGTGATCCAGGTTTCTTCCTATTCCATATGAAATTGTGTAAAGATATTGATACTGTGTTCAATATCTAAAAGAAATTGGAGAGGGATAAGAACTATTCAGTATTTTATTAACAAAAGTGGCAAATCCCTTTTTCGTAAAAAAAAGAAAGTAGATCAGGAAAGGTAGGTTGATATAAGTCAAAAATAAATAAATAAAATCTTGCGTACTTTTCAAATAATTAATAGATAATATAATAATAATAGAAATAAAACATCCTATTCAAATTGGTCACATTGTAAAACACCCACAAATACAATTGATTTTTTAAACATAGGGAAAATATATATAAAAAATGTTATGAGTTTCCTGTTTGGTTACTAAAATAGTATTTTAAAATATAATTTTTGGAAAGGAAGACTAATTATTAAAATGGTATCAGTTGTCTCAATCAGTGAATTCAGTGCAATGTCAATCATAAATCACAATAGGATTTTTTTAAAGATTTATATATGCAAAGACAAACTGGGGTGTAGGCCAAAGGTACAGAGGGTGAGAGGATTCACCAGAGACAGAGTGGGGCACAGAACAGGCAGATCTACTGAAATACACTGCTAAGTGGAGCAGTGGGTGAGACAGGAGAGGTCTGCTGCATCAAGTGGGTTAGCTCCCTGGCTGGGGATAAAACTCAGGCCACAGCTGTCAAAGCATGATAATGATGAGACTTAACCCCTATGCCATTAGGGAGGCACCACAATAGGATTTTGAGTGTGTGCATGGTACTAGATAACTAAATACAAAATTACCTTGAAGAGAAAATGTGAGGGGCTATCCAAGATGGGAAGCTTATTGCACTGTATTATTAAAACTTACACTATAGGGGCCTCCCCTGGTGGCGCAGTGGTTGAGCGCTGGACTGCGAAGCTGCCCGCAGCCTCTGCAGCGCCGGTTCAATCCCTGGCTGCTGGCAAGGGTCCCACATGGAGCACAGACCTCTCCTGCCGCGCCCACTGCTCCCCTCAGCAGTGTACTTCAGTCCTTCTGCCTGCTCTGCTCCCCGCTCTGGCTCTGGTGAATCCTCTCACCCTCCCGCGCTTCTGACTGTATAAATAAATGCTTGTATAAATAAATAAATAAATTGTATAAATAAATACAGTGCTTGTATAAATAAATAAATAAATCTTTCAAAAATAAATAAATAAAACTTACACTATAGAATTAACATTTGACACAGCAATTAACAAATATGTCAATGGAACAAAATAGAGATTCAGGAAATATTTTCATAAATATGTGGGAACCAAAGAAATGATGAAGCTGGTATTACAAATAAGATGTTGCCTCAAAGCAGTATCTTGTGACCAAGATTTTGGGTGTGGGTGTGGGTGTGTGTTTGTGTGCACATGAGTGTATTTGCATGTCCAGATGTGTGTTTGAGGGAGATGGAAGTACAGAAGAGGTTTCTGGAGTCACTTGGTATTTCCCCTATAGGTAATTCTGGATTCCACCAACTTCTACAGATTTTCTCTATTGACACTCTTCCTGAAGCCATCTGTGGTGCAACCAGTCATGGATAAAGGACATTCTGAAGTCACCCCAAGTACATCCACATCAAGTATCAAGAGGAAGACAGTTGAACACTTAAAACCTAAGCCAGACCCCCAAAATAAGATGAGCTTTTTAGCCGGCAGGCCAGTACGGAGGCACATAAATGATGCACATCTATGGAATTGGCTCTGGACCCTGACACAAAAAACACCAGGGTGGAGTTGGCCTTTGCCCCCAAATCATGTGACTTCCCAATCTATAGCCCCTGGGGATTATGATAAATCCCAGAAAATGATGTGGATCAGCAAGTCCTTCCCCTGAAAGAAACATTAAAATTGAAGCTATGTTCTCATTTCTTTCAGTTTGTGTGCTTTGTTCACATGGCCTGTGGACTTCTGACCCTTTTCCATGCTACCTAACGGCCACAAATGTGAACTGTAGCCCCTCACCCTTAGAGATGCTTACTAATATTGCAGAGTCTGGGGAATTTGTAGTCAAATGGGGCACTCCTCAGAGAACCTGGAAAAGCTGCTAAATTGTCAAGAGGAAAATGTCCTACACTTCAAATTTCCTGGTGGAGTGAAGCTTCAACACCTCTTCAGTTGTTTCCCTTGAAGTTTGAGGGAGATGGTGGAAGGCAGAATCACAAATAAAGAATTTAAAATGGGAATGACGGGCCTCCCCGGTGGCACAGCGGTTGAGCGCAGGGTTGCGAAGCTGCCCGCAGCCTCTGCAGCACCGACTCGATCCCCGGCTGCTCCCCGGCCACCTGAGGAGGGTCCCACATGGCGCGCAGACCTCTCCTGCCGCCCGCTGCTCCCCTCAGCAGTGTACTTCGGTCCTTCTGCTCTGCTCTGGCTCTGAGTGAATTCTCTCACCCTCCCGCGCTTCTGACTGTACCCAGTGCTTGTATAAATAAATAAATAAATCTAAAAATAAATAAATAAATAAAATGGGAATGACTGGGAGGATTGGGAGAAGTGCTCTTCTGGTGTAAGTCCTATGCATAAGGACTCAAGGCCTTGAGAGGGAATCTTCAAATGAACCATGAGAGTCCCTACTTTGGAGGGAAAAATGTCAGCTTAAACAGCTGCTCAATTTCAACCAGATAAGGGAGACCGGTTGTGACCCTGACCTCTTGTCCCTACCTGAGCTCAGCAGATTCTGGGGGACAAGTGGTTGCAAAGGGGGAGGGAGGCAGATGTTGGCTGATTCCAAGAGGAAGGGGAATGCCACTTCTCACACCCCTTTCCTGCTGCAGGACCCAGTCTGGGCCAGCCCTGAGACTTTGACGCTGAAAGAATAGAATCATGATGGTTACTGTGGGGGAGAAATACCAACTACTGAACACTGACTGAGTAGAATACCAACATCACCAAAGGCATTCTACTACTGACAGTGATCCAAAAAGGTCATGAAGCTGACTCTGGGATTGATGATGGTGAGCAAAGAACCCAGCAGCATGAACTTGGCTGGGATTATGGGAAAAAAATGACTGGGTTTTGGTCCTGCTTGTTCTATATGACAGTTATACAGACAAGGCAATGACAGACCCTAAATTGAGAATAGTGTTTACATGAGGAACAAACAGAGTCATTGTGTTCAAAGTTTTGTATCCTTAGCTGGGAGGTAAGTATACAGTCAACACACTGTTATCTATACATTTCTGTGCTCCTGATACAGTCCATAAATACAGACAAGGCAAAAGGAATGTAGTGAGGCCAGCAGAAATACCCAAGAGAAAAAGAATGGCGTATAGCACATCCTTCAAATATTTGTGGGAAATAACGATGAGTCTAGAATTCTACGTTCAGCCAAATATTCAAGTGTGAAATTGAATCAAGTGCATTTTTAACATACAAGGTATCTATGTGGGGCTTTCCAGGAAGGAAATAATACAAAGCTATGAATACAAACAGCTTACTTGAGAGGGACTCCTAGGTAGCGCTAGGAGGGTGTGGGAAGTGAGACTTAGAAGGCAGTCAATTAAGACGTGGAGCAGGGGTGATCTAGCAAGTTACCACTGTGAGCAACTGGAGCTTATTCTCTGGGGGCCACTATGGGAAGGTGTATAGAACATACCTCAGATCCATCACAAGTGTAGCTGGAGTATATAGGCCCCCAAAAGCTAACCATTATTACTAAAGAGCTGGCTACTTCCAAGAGCAACAAATCTTGGCACTTCTAGCTGACCTTCTGTCATATCTAGCCTGCTTCAAGGGTGTGGGGAGACCCTTTGACAGAGAGTCAAGGGAGATTTTAGTAAGCAAGCCTTGTGGGTGTAGAGATGAGACCTGGCTTTGAAGAGAAAAAAATCAAAATACTTAAGTCAGTGTCAGAATCTTTATGAAATTGTGTGATCCTTAAAAATATCAATACTCTACTTATTGTGTAAAATTTTCAGTGAACTGGAATTACATTTCCTTTCTAAATATAAATATGTATTCAAAGATTTACCAATTATCATCTTTAGTTAAAAACTAGCTTCAGGAACCCCAGTTCCAGAGAATCTGAGCTATATTTTCAGCCATCTAAGGAATGTTTGTATTGTAGACATTAAAATCTTTTTTTTAAGATTTATTTATTTATGCATACAAGAACTGGGGTCTAGGCCAGAGGTGTGGGGGGCGAGAGGATTCACCAGAGACAGAGCGGGAACCAGAACAGGCAGATCTACTGTGATACACTAATGAGGGGGAGCAGCAGGTGAGACAGGAGAGGTCTGCTGTGCCATATGCAGATTAGCTCCCTGACCAGGGATCCAACTCATGTCACAATGGCTGGCAGTAGCTTGATGGCGCTGACACTTTAACCTCTGCACCACCAGGGAGGCCCTGGATTAGGCTTTATTTTTAAACAAAGATATGGTATAAATACCAAAGAAAAAAATAAACTGGACATCATCAAAGTTAAAAACTTTTGTACATCAAATGACACCATTAAGAAGGTGAAAAAACTATTTCCCTCCAGCACTGGTACCACTGGAGCTCTTCTCTGCCTCTATGGCCAACCAACTCCAGAACCAACTAACACCACGGGCTTGGGACCTGAAAATCCCCCCAGGTTTCCAGGTGCTCAAAGATTACCTGGTGGACGAAAGCTACATTGAGGGCATGTGCCTTCACAAGCAAATGTGGCAGTATTTGAAGCAGTTCCTGGTCCACCACCTGTCGATCTGTACCTGCCCTACACTGGGATAACCACATCAAGTCTTTCAAAAAGGGAAAGGCAAGCCTGCCTCTTAAAGAAAGTTTTGGACAAGTATGGCTCCACTAAATGTGGAAGACACCACAAGAAGTGGAGCTACAGATAGTAAAGATGATGATGACATTGATCTCTTTGGCTCTGATGAGGAGGAAATCAAAGAAGCAAAGAGGCTAAAAGAAGAATGTGAAAAGATAATCCACCGAATGGGAGAAAAAATTGTAAATCATATATCTACAAAGGATTTATATCTAGAATGTATAAATTATTAAAACTCAATAATAAAAGACAAATAACCCAATTAAAAATGGGCAAATGAGGGGCCTCCCTAGTGGGGAGATTACAGGAAATGAGATGTTACAGACAAAGGGTTCGGTATTTCTTTTGAGGAAGGGGGTTCTGTAAATAGTCTATAATCGATTGCCTTGTTGGTTATACAACTGTATGAATACACTAAAAGTACTTTGAATATACATTATATGGGTGAATTGTATGATTTGTGAGTTATAACACAATAAGACTATTAAAACCTCTAATTGGGCCTCCCTATGAAGCTGTCCGCAGCCTCCACAGCCTCTGCAGCACCAGTTCAATTCCCCAGCTGGCCAGGGAGCAACCTACATGGCACAGCAGACCTCTCCTGCCTCGCCCGCTGCTCCCCTCAGCAGTGTACTTCTGTCGATCTGCCTGTTCTGTTCCCCACTCTGTCTCTGGTGAATCCTCTCACCCCCCAGCCCCCACAACTCTGGCCTGTACCCCAGCTCTTGTATGCATAAATAAATAAATCTTAAAAAAATTAAAACCTCTAATTACTAAAATTAAATTTGAAGGTGTGTTTAGTAACTCTAATGTTGTAAGCCTTCCGATTCAAAAGTTACCAATTTTAAAATGAAATCTACTCATAACTCCTTGTTACATCCCCTTTAGCATGAAATAAAGCCTTTCGAGTTCAGTTGTAGCATCAACAAAATCAAGGAAGTAGTCTAAACTCTGCCTTACAGCTGATTTAAATTCAGCAGTTGGTTGATCTTCATCAGTCTCTTCTCATTTCTGAACAACTTCTTTTGTAACCCCAACTTTGCTTTTTTAAAAAGATTTATTTATGCATGCAAGAACTGGGGTGTAGCCAGAGGTGGGGGGTGAGGGGACTCACCAGAGAGAGTGGGGAACAGAACAGGCAGATTGACTGAAATACACTGCTGAGGGGAGCAGCGGACGAGACAGGAGAGGTCTGCTGCACCCTGTGGCTTGCTCCCTGGCCTGCTGGGCACTGAACTCATGCTGTAGTGGCCAGCAGTAGCTTGATAGTGCTGTCTTTAAAACCTGCACCACCAGGGAGGCCCCCAACTTTGTTTTTTGAAGGCAAACTTTTTTTTCCTTCATTCCCATTTAACCACATCTTATCTTCTTCCAAATTGTTTTCTAATTCTCCATACATCTCAAGACATTATCATAATTGCTGTCTTCTAAACCTTTAAGATCATATTCAGGTTCCTTTCTTTAAAGATTGTCTTATGCAATAGCTGTAGTTATTTGTTTTACTTCATCTCAACTTGTCTTCTTGGAGTCTGTGGTCATTTAAAAAAAATTTTTCCCTTTCCATTTAAGTATAAAAGTCATGGTATGTTATTAGGAAAATCAAAGAGTGAATTCTATTTATTTCTTTTTTTTTAAACAGTATTTTTTTTTAAATTAAGTTATGTATACAAGCACTGGGTACAGTCAGAAGCGCGGGAGGGTGAGAGAATTCACCAGAGCCAGAGCGGGGAGCAGAGCAGGCAGAAGGACCGAAGTACACTGCTGAGGGGAGCAGCGGACGGCAGGAGAGGTCTGCGCGCCATGTGGGACCTTCCTCCCCGCTGCCAGAGGCTGCGGGCAGCTTTGCAACCCAGAGCGCAACCGCTGCACCACCGGGGCGGCCCTCTATTTATTTCTATATTTACTCCAGTTAACTATATAATGTACAAATAATTTCTATTGAAGATAACCACAAGGGGGCCTCCCCGGTGGCGCAGTGGTTGAGCGCTGGGTTGCGAAGCTGCCCGTAGCCTCTGCACCGCCGGTTCGATCCCCGGCTGCTCCCCGGCCACCAGAGGAGGGTCCCGCATGGCGCGCAGACCTCTCCTGCCGCCCGCTGCTCCCCTCAGCAGTGTACTTCGGTCCTTCTGCCCGCTCTGCTCCCCGCGCTGGCTCTGGTGAATTCTCTCACCCTCCCGCACTTCTGACTGTACCCAGTGCTTGTATAAATAAATAAATCTTTTAAAAAAAAAAGAAAGAAAAGAAAAGGACTTAGGGTCCTCCATCTACAATATGGAAAGACTATGATTGGGGGCCTCCCAGTGGCGCAGCGGTTGAGCGCTGGGTTGCGAAGCTGCCCGCGGCTCTGCGGCGCGGTTCGATCCCGCTGCTCCCGGCACCGGAGGAGGGTCCCACATGGCGCGCAGACCTCTCCTGCCGCCTCTGCTCCCTCAGCAGTGTACTTCGGTCCTTCTGCCCGCTCTGCTCCCCGCGCTGGCTCTGGTGAATTCTCTCACCCTCCCGCGCTTCTGACTGTACCCAGTGCTTGTATAAATAAATAAATAAATCTTAAAAAAAAAAAAAAGATAACCACAAGGGATAACTGTGCAGATTAATATATAAACTAGGGCCTCTGTGGTGGCACAAGGGGTTAAAGACACAGCACTGTGAGGCTATCTGCAGCTACTGCAGCACTGAGTTTGATCCCCAGGCAGGGAGGTAATCCACATGGCACGGCAGACCTCTCCTGTCTCGCCCGCTGCTCCCCTCAGCGGTGTATTTCATCAGTCTGCCTGTTCTGCTCCCCGCTCTGTCTCTGGTGAATCCTCTCACCTCCCGCATCTCTGGCCTGTACCCCAGCTCTTGTACGCATAAATAAATAAATCTTAGAAAGAAAAAAAAAAAACATCTAAGGGGCTGCTGTTCCTCATCTAGAGAAGGGCCTGACAGGGACGGCACTCCCTCTTATTCAAGTTGGCCCGGGACAAGCCTAGCAAGGCCTAGGGGTGACGGCCCTTACTGGGAGAAGTACCCAGCGGAAAGGGCCTACGGCCACTGAACTCGACGCTGGAACGATCTCGACACACAACATTTAGCAAGTGGGGGATACCAAACAGTGAGTGGCACCTGGAGTCAGGAGGCTATAAGGCTCCCTGGTGATGAGTCGCTTTCGGGGGTCCGCTAGGCCTGGAGACTGAGAACCCTCACTCCTTTTTGCCCCACAGGCTGAAGGGAAAGATGGGAAGGCCCCGGGGACGGCTTCTGACTGGCTGGGCTGACGCCACAGGTCAGGTCATCGGAGAAGGGGGGGGTGCCGGTCACGAGGCCACCGGAAACGCCTCCTCTCTCTCCGGTTGGCGCCCAATCTGCCGACCGCCACCCCAAAATGGCGACTCGGGGGGCGGCTTCCGGGAGCGAGAGGTAGAGGGGCGGGGGGACTGCTCTCTCAAGGCCACTGCTACCGAGTCTCGCTGCTTCTCCGCCCACCGTCGCGCCGCTCGACGGCGCCCCCCGATCGCGGCGGGGCCCCAGAGGGCGCCCTGCCCCGGGCAGCCGGGAGGCGTGACGACCCTCCCCGAGCGGCGGGGACAGGGGCGCGTGGCCTCTCCGTGGGCCCGAGCTGTGTCGGCCACCGAGAAGCTGCCTTTCCCATCGCATTAGGGCCAGAGACGCCCTGAGCGATACCGGCGCCACTTGCGACCATTTGGGGGCGGCCGCGCGGCGGTGAGTAGGGGCGCGGCCCGGAAAGCAGCCCTTTTCCTGTTCGCGGCGGTCTCCGCCAGGCGGCGGGTGCTGTTTTGGGCGAGGCGGATCCTCGGCCTCTGGAGCCGCCGTGAGCGCGCGGAGCCAGCTCGCTGCAGCCTGAGTGCACGGCCGAGCGTGCTGCTGGGCGCGCCGGGAAGCTGGTCCGGACGTCGGGTGGATCCGGGCGGGCAGTGGGCAGGAATTTCTGTGCTGCACCCTTTTGCTCTGGCTTAAGACCCTACCGCTGGAGAAAGGGTCATTTCGGCCGCAAAGACAGTAGTTCCTGTTGACCTCACAGTATAGGAGGGGTCCCCGTACCTGAGCCTGGACTGGCACCGAGGAACCAGCCATTTCTTTGACTCCCCGTCTGCTGAACCCCGTCAGGGAAGATCGGGCTCTCCAGGCCGCCCCCAGCTCTGCTTACGGATCTGCGTGACCCCAGGGAACTGTGAAGTCAGGGGAAGGGCTCCCTTTCGAGGATTCTTCCTGTCTCTGAAAAACTATAATCATCACCTTTTCTATTTCTTTTTTTACTATGTGATATTTGGGTAGTTTGTAAACAAGACCAGCTGCAAGTTTTTTCCTCAATAAAAAGTAAACACACATCTTAATACGCAGGTACAAATCTGCACGGTGCCCTTTACAAGTCTTTCCCAAAAGGATACCCACCCCCCCACCCGCCCAACACACACACCCAGATGTTGATGATACCTGGTTGCCTACTGAGGGATATTTGCTGACAGGAATAAAGTTACTTTATTTTTGTGATCTGCCTGTCTCGGCTCTCCCAGTATTTAAGTCAATGGAAAGGAGAATATGAAAAGTTTCATGAAGCAACGGTTAATCTTCATTAGTTGTTTTGCTCCTAACTAAAGACAAAAGAGTGGGGTGATCTGTTAAAATTCAGAGAATCTCAGATATATCCTATTTGTGAGGATGGAATAGGAAGCAAACAGATTAAGAACTGGATGATCTCAAAGCTCCTTTTAGCAAATGTGAACCAGTATTTTTCTCCCACCAACCTTTTCTAAACCTTAAAAAAAGGTGACCATTTGACATGTCTTCTTTGCCATGCTGTTTCAAAGAAAGGGGAGAAATGTCTGTCCTGAGGTCTTGTGTCATCATGAGTAGCCTAATACTTGGCAGTTGACCTTATAGGGGAAGTGAAGCAGGAACTTTCTTGCTCATCTTCTCTGATAACTAAAAATAGTGAGGCGAGTAAGTATGTGTCTTGTGGATTTTTTTGATGTGTAATTTTTTTCTCCCCTCCCTCAGTGCCCTTGGGGAGAAGATCCACTCGTTGGTTTTATATCAGACCTGACAAGGCCTCGGTTGTCAAAGGTGGCACCAGGAAGATGTCACACACAGGAATAAAACTTTTCCTAGAGGGGATGATAAGGAGACCTCTGAAGGTGAATGCATGTGTGTACCCACACTTGGCAGCTTTGTGGGAGACTAAGGAGTCGGCAAAAGAAAGTTCCAGCCAGAATAAGGAATCCGGCCCACAAGTGGACAATGTTGGTCCTGAAAGTGCTCGTTGCCACTTCCGGAGCTTCTATTACCATGAAGCACCTGGACCACTCGAGGCAGTCTGCCAACTTCAGCGATTATGCCATCAGTGGCTGAGGCCAGAGATCCACTCAAAAGAGCAGATCTTGGAACTGCTGGTGCTGGAGCAGTTCCTGACCATTCTTCCCAGGGATGCCCAGAAATGGGTGCAGAAGTATCATCCACAGAACATCAAAGAGGCTGTAGCCCTGGTAGAACGCTTTCAGAGAGAACCTGGTGGAATAAGTGATGAGGTGAGAAGCACGATTCCTTACATGTGTACTTAAATTGGATAAAGGCAAATATAGTTGGAGGTGGGGTTAACTGGGGAAGGAGATGATCGTGTCACTCTTCTATGCGTTTCAGACAGTTAGGTGAGCTCTGAAGTCACAGACTTCCAGCGATAGTAGTCTAGGTTTCAGAGTTCTTGGACGTCTTTTCTGGCCTTAGAAAAAAGAAATGCATTTTGCCCTTTTTAGGGCCAGGTTGGATTGAGCAGTGTGTCTAGTCTGGCATGGCTGAGGAGAGAAGACTTGAGTTCTTAGAACCAGAGAAATAAAAGGCAAGAAGAAATTGGGAAATCTGAAAAAAAAAAATGGACAGCACTTAGAGATCAAAGGAGAGATTGGGTAGAGAACAGAAGTATGAATCAGAGAAGTCCGGGGAGTTTTAAAAGGGAAAAAATGAAAAGAAAAGAGGGAATCATGGACAATGAAAGAAGAAAAATGACAATTGCGTGAGAGAATCAGTATGCTGAGGGTCATGGCCCTCTGCAGTGGGAGTACACATCTCTGGACTAGGAGAAAGAGACTCCATTGCCCCCCCCCCACCCCCGGCAGTCTGCCAATGGCCTTGCTGGTGAGTAGGGAACCAAGGATGCCCTTGGGAGATGTCAGCATACTTCCTTTCCTCTGTCCACCTTGAGGAATACAAGGCAGGGCATGTATTTCGCATCTCACTGGAACTGATTTATATGGAGGGAAGTTAGAGCCTCACTCTTCCCCTATTTTTCCCCTCCATTATATGAAATCCTCCAGGCCATGGAAGGATTGGAAAATCTGAAAGGAAAACCTTTTCTATTCAAGTCCTTATTTTTTAGCGGATACTAGACGATAGAAATCCATTAACACAGGGATCCCAAGTTAAGAAAACAAGCCAGTGAAAGACAGTGTAAGAGCAGGCAACCTCCTCCCACCCTGTTGGGGGCCTGAGGTGTGGCTGTATGTGGAGGGATAGGGGCTGGCAGGGCCACAGCTTGTTTCATTTTGTCTTAATTTTCCCAGATGATGTGTCTTGTTCTTTGTGAGAAAACAGTACCCCCATATCACTTGCATTTTTATTAGTTCTTTTAATGTCATATACTCTCTGAATTTGGGTTTTTCTCTTGGTCATCCCTCTACCACCACCCCCAAAGTATAAGTAATTCTGTGCTAATGAGGATGGGGATTACTTTTAGGTCACAGTCCATGAGCTGGGAAAGGAGACGTGCCCTTGGGAGGAACAGCAATGGTCCAAGGCTTTAAGCTGAAGCCAACAGAGCACCAGCCAATGGGTGTGTTCCCATTGAAAGATTGTTGGAATACATACCAGGTACTCCAAGAACACCTGGGCTGGAGTACTCACAACAACCCCAGCTTGTATGTGAAAGAGGGGAGGAGCTTCATAATAATTCTGTTCTCTTGGGAGCTATGATAGTAATTGGTCACTGGGCATATTATGCAAATTTGCCAGGTGTCGGGCCATGCTGGCAGTTATGCTCTCTCTCAAGTGAGAGTCCAACAAGCCGATTTGGGTGAAGGTGAGGGTCAGTCGGGGTACAGAAATATCCCAATCACAGAACCACAGAACCCTACCATCCTTGCTCCTACTGTGGACCTTGCTCCTTGAAACTTTGAAAGAAGATGGAACAGGGATAGGTAGGTTCATCTCACCCTTGTAAGAGAAGAAACTGGGAACAGAAACAGGCTGTAAGTGGCAGAATGGGAAGAGAATTGTGCACCAGGTAAAAAAAGAAAAGGTTCCCACATTTCCTACCATACACTGGAGGACTGTGTCTTTCATGTTCAAGTGCCTGTCATTCTTACCCAGCTCAGTGAAAGATTTATTTTGTGAAAGGAAAAAAAAATACTAATTTCCTTTTTTAAATTTCTCTCATGACATCTGGGGAACCGGTTCTATAGAGTGGTGGATATTAGGTTCTTTTTTTTTTTTAAGATTTATTTATTTATGCATACAAGAGCTGGGGTACAGGCCAAAGGTGGGGGGTGGTGAGAGGAATCACCAGAGACAGAGTGGGGAACAGAACAGGCAGATCGACTGAAGTACACTGCTGAGGGGAGCAGCAGGAGAGTCAGGAGAGGTCTGCTGCGCCATGTGGGTGGCTCCCTGGCTGGGGATCAAACTCATGCTGCAGGGGCTGTGGATAGCTTCATAGGTTGCATCTTAACCCCTTGCGCCACCAGGGAGGCCCAGATATTTGGCTCTTAATTACAATGAGATGGCTACTTGTTGGACACACACATACACACACAGAGTTGTAAAGGTGAGCCATCTTTACTGATGTGTCCTGATCTATATTTTAGGAATCAGCAGCTCAGAATATTCATAAACAGAAAAGAGAAATTTTCTCTGGCTCTTTTCCATCTACAGCTCTGCCTACTCAACAGATTCTAGCCCTTTCTGGGCAGAAAAACACCAAAAACTGGAAGATGGTGTCTGAGTTCATTCTGCCTAAGTTCCAGGTGAGCTGTACTTTACAACCTTTTCAGGCAGCTTGAAAATGGCCTTATCTGTGCTTTTTCCTGCTGCCTATCACCCTGACAGGGTCTTTGAGACGTGTTAGCTACAGGTGTTCTCCTCTAGGCATCTAGGCTTGGCACCGTGGGAATTGGGCACTTCCCAAGTTGTTTACACATCTCTTTGGCTCCTTCCTTTCCTACCACCTCACTTTCCCCCCAAAAAAGCATATACTCCACTTTTTCAGTGACTGGGCTGCTGTGTAATAGAGAGAAGTGATATAACTGCTTCTGAAGTGGCAAGTACTAAACTACACCCCATTTTCTTCTTTAGAGTTTGTTGACATTTGAAGATGTAGCCGTGTCTTTTTCCGAGGAAGAGTGGAAATTACTGGATCATACTCAGAAGACCCTTTACAATGAAGTAATGCATGAAAACTATGAAACTGTCATCTCTCTAGGTAAAGATGCTTCCTTTCTTCTGTGTAGAAGTTGAGTAATCTCTTAGGTCCTCAATTTATGGAAAATGCATCCATGTGAGAGTCCCAGTGTTCCAGTAGCTGGCTGGGTCTCAACTTCATAGTGTGGGGGAAAGGAAAGGCATATCCCGATCACCTGGAGATCATTTTAGAAATACATGTGTCACTTCTTTATTCTAAATGGAATTCTTCATCTATTATATTCCCATCCTCCCCTTCAAAGCTGTTATTCCCATATCTCTCCCATCTCAGTAAAGGGCACCACAATTTACCCAATTGCTCAGGCCCAGAACCTCTCAGTATCCTTTATTTAGTTTTTCTGTTATATCCCACAACTGATCCCACCCCGTTACCAACCTGTGCTAACCTCTGATCTGCTTTACATTTCTAAAATTTTGCAGTTGTAAAAAGTATTATATGGATAGCATCATAAAGTGGGATTAGCTATTTAAGTGGATTTTTAACTGTTGTATTTTGAGAGTTCTGTATCTATTCTGGATTCTAGTGCTTTGTTGGATATGTGGTTTGCAAATAGTTTCTCCAAATCTATATTGTCTATTTATACTCTTCTCATGGGCTACCATAGAGTAAAAATTTTTAATTTTGATGAGGACAGTTTTTCATTTTGTCCTTTGAGAGATGGTGTCAAGTTGAGAACTCTGCTTACCCCTAGATCCCTAATGATTTCCCTAAAAGTTTTATATTTTTTACATTTTAAGTATATGATCCATTTGAAGTTTATTATATAAAATGTAAAATTTAGCTTGAGGTTCTTTTTTTCTTGCCTATGGAGGGCCAGTTGCTTTAGCACCATTTGTTGAAAAGTCTATTCTTCCTCCATTGAATTACTTTTATACTTTCGTCAAAGATAAATTGATCATATTGGTGTGTATCTATTCTGTTCCATGGAGCTATGTGTCTGTTCCCCTGCCTATAATATTATACCATCTTGATTACTCTAGTTGTATATAAAGCCTTAATATCTATCAGGTAGAATAAGTCTTTCTAGTTTGGTCTTCTTTACCAATATAACATTTCATTTTAGCTATTCTATATAGTCTGTGCCTTTCCTTGTAACTTTTATAGTAAGCTTATCTATGTCTATAAGAAACTTTGTTGGGGGCTCCCTGGTAGCACAAGGGGTTAAGATGCAACCTATGAGGCCATCTGTAGTCACTGAAAGCACAAGTTCGATCCCCGGCCAGGGAGCAACCCACATGACACAGCAGACCTCTTCTGACTCACCCACTGCTCCCCTCAGCAGTGTATTTCAGTCACTCTGCCTGTTCTTTTCCCAACTCTGTCTCTGGTGAATCCTCTCAGTCCCCCACACCTCTGGCCTGTACCCCAGTTCTTGAATGCATAAATAAATAAACAAATCTTAAAAAAAAGAAAGAAACTTTGTTGGGATTTTGCTAGAAATTACATTAAATTCATGTATTAGTTTAAGGAGGATTACTATCTTTACAATGTTGATTCTTCTAACGAGTGAACACAGTATGCATCCCTCTTTATTATTTATCCTGTGATTTATTTCATCAACTTCTTTGTAGTTCTTAATGTACAGATCCTCTACATGTTTTACTAAATATATACCCAAACATTTCATTTCACCCAAACATATCATTTGCAGATGATATTATTTTTAATTTTGATTTCTACATGTTCATTGTTTTATATGGGAATGCCACTGAATGCATGTTTATTTATTTATTTATTTATTCATTCATACAAGAGTGGGGGTGTAGAGCAGAGGTGGGGGAGCGATGAGAGGATTCACCAGAGACAGAGTGGGGAGCAGAACAGGTGGATCCACTGAAATACACTGCTGAGGGAAGCAGTGGGTGAGACAGGAGAGGTCCTCTGTGCCATGTGGTCCAGCTCTCCAGCCAGGGATCCAACTTGTGCTGCAGTGGCCTCGGGATAGCTTCATAATGCTGAGACTTAACCCCTTGCACCACCAGAGAGGCCCTGAATGTGTGCTTTGATCCTGTATCCTGTCACCTTATTTATTAGTTGTAAGTTTTTTTGTAGATTCCTTTGGAATTTTATACATAGACAATCATCTGCAGTGCCTTTTATTTCTTTTTCATAACTTACTGCAATAGCTCCAAATTGCTATTGCAATAAGAGTGGTGAGAGCAGACATCCTTGCCTATACCCAACTTTATCATGAAAAATTAGGTCTTTCACCATTATCTGTGATGTTAGTTCAGGGTGATTTGCTGAGACGCTTTATCAAGTCAATGTAAGTCCCAGCCTTTCAGTGTTTTTATCATGAATGCAATATGGGATTTGTGAAATACTTCTGTGCCAGTTGATAGGAGTATGATCAGCCTTCTTTAGCAGGTTGCTTGATATCAGACATTGAACCAGCTTATCATACCTGCAATAAGTTCTGCTTGACCATGGTGTATTTGTATTATTCCTGCATATTATTACATTCAACTTACCAATATTTTGTTGAGGAGTTTTACATTACATATACAAGAGATGTTAGTCTGTAGTTTCTTTTGTAATGCTGTCTTTCTGTGGTTTCTCTATCAGGGTAATATTGACCTTATAAAATGAGTTGGGGGCCTCCCCAGTGGTGCAGCGGTTGAGCACTGGGTTGCGAAGCTGCCCGCAGCCTTTGCAGTGCCAGTTCGATCCCCGGCCGCCGGGGTGAGGGTCCCACATGGTGCGCAGACCTCTCCTGCCGCCCACTGCTCCCCTCAGCAGTGTATTTCTTCGTCAGTCTGCCTGTTCTGTTCCCCACTCTGGCTCTGGTGAATTCTCTCAACCTCCCGCGCTTCTGACTGTACCCGGTGCTTGTATAAATAAATAAAATAAATCTTTAAAAAAAATAAAATGAGTTGGGTAGTATTTCCTCCTCCTCTTTATAACATTGGTGTTAGTTTTTTAAATATTTGATAGAAACCAATGGCAGCATATGGACTTAAAGGTTTTTTTTTTTAAGTTTTAAATTTATGAATTCAGTTTCCTTAATGGTCACAATACTATTCAAATCATCTATTTTATATTGGTTGAATGCTGTTAGTTTGTGGTTTGGGGGGAATTGGTCTCTTTTTCCTAACTTGTAAAATTCATAAAGTTGTTTTTGAGTATTTCCTTATTATCTTAATTGCTGCAAAACGTATAGTAATGTACCTTATTATTTCCTTCCTGATATTGGCGATTTGTGTCTTCTCTCCTTTTATTTTTGTGAATCTTTATAGAGTTTATGAAAATTTTAGATAATTTTTTAAAAGAGCACACTTTCGTTAGATTTCTACTGTGATCTTTATTATTACCTTTCTTCAAATGACTTTCATTTTGCTTTTTTCTAGTTTCTTGAGGTAGGAACATAGAAGATTGATTTGAGACTTGCCCCCTTTTCCTCTTAGCACTTCTTTAGCTGCATTACACATATTTTTATATATTATGATTTCACTTTCATTCAACTATACATATACATTTACTTTGAGACTTTCACTTTAAACCAGGGATTACTGAGAAATATGTTGTTTTGGGGCCTCCCCGGTGGCACAGCGATTGAGCTCTGGGCTGTGAAGCTGCCCACAGCCTCTGCAGCGCCCGTTCAATCCCTGGCCGCCGGTGAGGGTCCCACATGGTGCGCAGACCTCTCCTACTGCACCCGCTGCTCCCTTCAGCAATGTATTTCGGTCAGTCTGTCTGTTCTGCTTCCCACTCTGGCTCTGGTAAATTCTCTCACCCTCCCGCACTTCTGACTGTACCCAGTGCTTGTTTAAATAAATAAATCTTAAAAAAAAAAAGAATTATACTGTTTCATTTTCACATTTTTTTACAGTTATTCTGTTGTCTTTCTGTTTTTAATTTCTAGCCTGATTCTATTTTTGTCAGATTGCCTTTTCTCACTTAAGTTGTGAGTTTTTTGGTTCTTGGTCTGATGGGTGATTTTTCTTTATTGTATCCTGTTTTTGTTTATTATGGTAGGAGAGTCTGATTCTTATTTAAATAATTTAATGGACAATTAGTCCGTTTTAGTTTAGCACATAGGTTCTTTCCTGTTTTGGGAGGGGGTGTCCTTCCAATTACAGCTTAATTTTCAGCATTATATGGTATTATTTTTGTCTTCTTGATTTATATAATATTGCTCAGGGTCCCAAGTTTCCCTGCTGGTGCAACCTGAAAGTGAGGAAGTGTTTACGAATTCAAGAGTATTCTCTCTTTGTTGTCTCCTAACCAGGGTTCTAATGTTGTTAAAATTCCCATTCAGCTTGAAAAAGAAGTAAGCCTCCCAGACAGTCTTCTGTTGCTAGGTTGAAAGAAAACACTAGATCTAAGTTTCTTCCTTCTGTTGGTTATATGGATGTAAGATACACTAATGTTATTTTTATAGTCTTGTGGTCCCAAATCATCTTGCCTTTGCCACTTTTTCAGAATTCTCTATTGCTTATCTCTTGCATTATTTAATGGGTTTGTTGTAGTGCCTTGACAAGAGAATCAGGTGGAAAATGGGCCCATGCCACGTTGGACCTGAAATTACTTTCTGAAGTGTTTTTAAAAAAGCAATCATTAAAATTTCTCTTCATTCTTGTTGTTTTCCTATTTTGGGACATAGATGCCTGATTCTTCTGCTTATTCCACAGGGTTAAAGCTCAAAAATGATACTGGAAATGACAAACCTATCTCTGTTTCTACAGTAGAAATACAAGCATCAGGGTGCAAAGTATTACAAAAGGCCAAAATGAAAGTTTCTCAGAAAGCAGCAGGCAAAGAAAATCATGGTGGTAAATGCAGAGCACAGAAACGGCATCAAGCCTTTCCGGGGAAGAAAAGAAGGAAACCTTCAACTTGTAAACAAGAGCTTCCAAAATGCGTGGATCTTCAAGGGAAAGGCAATGTAGAAGAAAAACCTTTTAAATGTCAGGAGTGTGGGAAAAGCTTCAGAGTTAGTTCTGACCTCATTAAGCACCAGAGAATTCACACTGAAGAGAAACCTTATAAATGTCAGCAATGTGATAAGAGGTTTAGATGGAGTTCAGATCTTAATAAGCACTTAATGACCCACCAAGGAATAAAACCATATAGCTGTTCATGGTGTGGGAAAAGCTTCAGTCATAACACAAATCTACACACACACTTAAGAATCCACACAGGTGAGAAGCCCTTTAAATGTTATGAATGTGGAAAAAGGTTTATTCAGAACTCTCACCTTATTAAACACCAGAGAACCCACACAGGTGAGCAGCCTTACACTTGTAGCATATGCAGGAGAAATTTCAGCAGGCGGTCAAGCCTTCTTAGACACCAGAAACTTCACAGGAGAAGAGAATCATGTCCAGTGTCTCCAGTCTGAAGAAAGTCACCATATGGAGCTTGACCCCAGACATCATGAAAGAATACAAAATTATGAGGCATCCAATGATAGGAATCTCATCAACAGAAAATTCGGGAGGGGTATATAACATGCTTCACAGAAAAGTGACTACGCTATTTGTTTTAGTCAGCATTGTGTCTTCAGTGCCTAGCACAAAAGCGATCAATAATAAATACTTTATAAATAAAGGAATGAAATACAGCTTATCATATCTCTATAGCTATCTGTGTGGTTATTCAGCTTCCTCATCCCCCCCCAATCTACATTTTAAAAATACTAGGTGTTTAGCAAATACATGATGTTCATGAGCCTTCCCCAGGAGAGATGGACTTTAAAGTATCCAGGTCCTTAGAAGTGAGTGCAGAGAGAATTACTAAGTTGTTGACAGTTTCTATGGCTAACATTCTCTTTGCATGAAAAACCAAGCCCAGGGCAAGAGAGGATTTGTTGTTTGCTCTGGAAGACATGTCTCCATTATAATTGCCTCTACCCTGAGTGCCCTCTTTGCAATGTTTTCTGTCCAGAAATTCTAGGCAGCAGGTGAAGGCCTGAATGCCAATATAGACCTATGAATCTTACAAGCACTTGATATCTCCTTATTCTTTCAACACTGAGGTATATAGGATGAAATTATAAAGAAAGCAGTGTGTGGTATCTCTCCCTTTGTGGAAAGCACAGGGAAGTAATAAATGGTGTTTTGTTTTGTTTTTTTAATACACATAGGGTAAGGTATGGGGAAAGAAGGCTGGAGTTTCCATTCCCTTTCTGGGAGAGCCACTCTCCCAGCACCACTGTGTGCTGACCAACCTAGAAACTCTGAAACCTACCTGTATCTTTGGGAATTTTTATGGAGGCGTCACCACATCTGCATGATCATTAACTTGTTTTTCAGTCTAGTTCTCCTCCCTGGAGGATGGGGGTTGAAGCTAAATGTTCTAAACTGTTAGCATCCAAAATGAAAGGCATAGCAGGCTGCCCTAAACCTGCATGCTCTAAATGGATTCTGCCATTACAAAACCATGATCACTGACTAGTCCACAACCTGAAGATATTCAGGAGCCCACTACAAGTTGCCTCACTAGAACATCAGAATTTCCTATCGCCCAGGAAATTCCAAGGGATTTAGGAGCTCTGTGTCAGGAATCAGAATCAAAGACCAAATATTATGACAAAAGATGTTCATAGTGAGATTGGAGGGGTTCTGGGACAGGGATAGGACTCAAAGATAGAACTTTGCTGTTCCCATTGTTTTTGTTAGACTGGTAAACAAGAGGTTAAATAAATCTGACTCGAGGTCCAGATGCCTGCTACCATAAATTTCCTTGGCCCATTGTGTAATTTTACTAATTTTTCTTCAACCAGTGAACTCCTGAGCTATCTCTATTACATTTATCAAGTTAGCCTGTTGAAGACAGGAGCTATAGGCCTTGAGAGCAGATCAGCTCAAACTGGAGCTGTAGACACACAGCCAAGAGATGGCCACCCAAGAGATGGTCACAAGTTCTGTGACAGACCACAGAACTACAGCTGATTGTTGCTCACAGCTAGCAACAATAAACGGACTGCACTCAGATGGACACGTGGACTTTAGTCAAGTCCACTCTCCTGTTCTCAGTCAATAAAGTTTGTTTTCCTTTGTTCTGAAACCCCATTCCTAACCTATAGAGATCCTTAGTCTTAGCACCTCAGAGACCTTTTTTGTTTAAGGAGATCTCTCTGGGCTCTATCTCTTGTTCAGTTGTTTTTCAGTAAATCTCTTTAACCAGTGTCTTGAGTTAATCATTCTAATTTTTTTTAAAGATTTATTTATTTATACAAGAACCAGGGTACAGGCCAGATGTGTGGGAGGGTGAGAAGATTCACGAGAGACAGAGCGGGGAACAGAACAGGCAGACTGACAAAATACACTGCTGAGGGGAGCAGCAGGCTGAGACAGGAGAGGTCTGCCGCACCGTGTGTGACCCTCGACGGCCGGCTGGGATCTAACCAGCGCTCCAGAGGCTGCAGAGAGCTTCATAGCGCTGTGCTCAACCGCCTGCGCCACCAGGGGAGGCCCTCATCATTCTAATCTTAGTCTCAAACTACTCAAGGGCCTGGATTTCTTTTGGGAAAATGATGGACTAGGGCTTCTAGACTCCAAGCAGGTGAAATGGAGGTTGCGGAAGTGGGGCCAGGAGACTGAGACTGGAAGCACTCTTGTGCCAGGACCTGCATCCGTTTCTGGTTACACTAGTGTTCTTACCACTTAGGGCATTACAAAGCTTTCAGGGGTCCTGTGCCAGAAACTGGGGGCAGAAATTTATTTATATATATATATATAATATGTAATAATATATAATATCAATATCAATATTGGTATATATTATATATTAATATTTATAATTATATAATTATTAAATATATGATGTTATTGTATATAAATATGTTATATATTATATAATATAAAGCTATTATAAATATATGTGAATAAACATATTTATTATTGTATAATATATTTGATGTTATATATTTATTATGTTCTATACATAGTATAGTATATTTTATATAATATATAAAATATATAATATATAGTACATATTATATGATATATATGTATAAATATATAGAGAGAGGAGAGGTGATGGGGTTGATATATATATATATGTGTGTGTATATATATATTTCCCCCCAATGTATGTATATATAGTCTATTATTTTACATTCAATTTCTGCTTTGTATATTTGAAAGTAGTGACGACACAATATTCAAATACTTCAAAACCCAGTGTTTATCCCCACTAAAAACAGGGCTGCATATAGTTGAAGTGATGATAGCTAAATATTTTTGGCTTTGAAACTCCACTAGGGATTCGACCTTTATATTATCGAATTAATATCTTGCTGAACAATTCTGATTTTATTTTTAATTATTTAGGTAACGGTTTACAACATTGCATATGTTTTAGGAGTACAAGTCCACACCGCTCCAAATGCATGTTATCACACCAGGCCCACCACCAAAGCACAAATAATCCTCCATAGTCAGAATACCTCCTTGCTTTGTTCCCCATTTACCTTTGAAACATCCAAAAGCAAAACTATTATAGATAGCATGTTACAAATTTAACCAATTATTTTTACCTATAATGGTGCAAAACAAATTGTGCAATTCTGTATCACTTTTCCACTAAAATGTCATGCATCATAATACAAATCCAGATTTCTGGTATGTTACAGGAGGAAGAAAAGGTCAATACATATCAGGATGGTAATCTTTTATGGGTCTTCCATCCCCCCCAAAGTCCACAGAGTGATACATGAGTTACGTTTTTGTAAAGAACTTAAAAGAAATCCCCTAGAAGTAGTAAGAATTTCCACAGATCAGTAGGGGATGAAACTTCAGAGGAAAAGGGGAATGGAAGTCAGACAACCTGTTACTAAATGAACCAAACTATTGATAAATTGCTAAGACCAGAAATGCATATGCAAAGCTGGGGGGTAGGGACAAGCAGGCATGGAGTTCCCTCCAGAAGCAGGAGGAGGAAGAAGCAGAAATGGTAATTTTGTTTCTACTGTTTCTGCTGCTGAAGATAGTCATGGAGGCAGTTATTTTCCAGTGAAAACTACTGAACATAAGCCTCTCCTTTATGGCTAAGATTTTGTGAAATAGAAGTATGAGACCATGACCCCCTCCTATTCAATTTTTGTTTCTCATATTTTCTCCTCCTTTTCCCCTCTTTTCTCTTTCTTTTTATCCTCTGTTGTTGGAGACATAATGGACCAATAAAACATTGTGTAGGTTTAAAAGTGCACAAAGTGAAGATTTGATACTTGCACGTATTGCAAAACAGTTATCTCAATGCAGTTAGTTAAAACCTCCATCATTTCACACAATTATCTTTCTCTTAGACAACATTTAAGATTTACTTATAACATTTTCTTTTATTCCTCCTGTTTTCTAGTTCCAGACACATACTTATATATACCTCCAAGGAATGTTGTAATGATTCAATATTATTATGCATGTGGAAGAAAAACTGAACCATCCTTTCCTTCTTTAAAAAAAATATTTACTTCCTTAGCAACTTTCAAGTATATAAAGCAGTTTGTTAACTTTACTTACTCTGCTTTGTGATAGATCCTCAGAACTTACTTGTCTTACAAGTGTTAGTTCATAGTCAGGGCCAACATCTACCCATTCCCCCCACAGCTCACCCCCCAACCCAAGGAAACAGCACTGTTCTGTTTGTCGAGTTTGACTTTGCTAGATTCCACAGTTAAATGAGATCACACAATATTCTGCTTAGTTCTTTATTTCTCTCAAATGTGAGTTTTCTCATGTCTCACAGGGTGTAAGCTCCAAAAAACTCATAAACGCAAATTTCAGAGCAACAAGAACCAGAAGAATCCACAGAGCTTTTATTAAAATGACCTCGTGTAGCCCACCTAAGAGCCATCGCCTGGGGGTGTGGGGTGTGGCCAAGAAATCTGAATTTTTAATACCCCCCTTTACTGAGCCAGAGAGGGTAGAGAATCCTGACCCGGTCAGAGGACATTAACAAGAGCTCCCCCACCCACACCTGCATCTCAGCCTCAGGCAGAACTTGCCGGTGCAGCCCGTCCAGAATCTCCGGGAAGAAAACACGGAATCTGCTTTAGTGACTTGAAGTCAGAGTGAGAGTCTAGTCGAGGTCCGACTCCCTGCTGCAAGCACCGGGACCCATGGGAGAGCTTGGCGCACCAGAGACACGGAGGTGGTGAGACCTGCAGCATCAGAAGGCAAGGACTCCCTGGAGGCAGTGAGCACCGGTAGGAACTACACGGCGGGCCCTTGTCCTTTCCTGGGGCGCGGGCGCTGGTGGTGGGGCTCCTCCACGGGACAGGTTTCACAGGCACTGGCGCCTCTGCCCAGACCTGGCGCCAGGCGCGGGAAGGTGTGATGAGCGCGGGTAGGAGCGTTGGGGAGGGGTAGGGACCACGGTCCGCAGAGCTTTGTCAGTCCTTCGAGTGGATCTCCGACCCCGGAGTTTCTTCACAAGTCAGAGGCACGGGAATTGGCGCGTCCATCCGTGACCCCGCGGCTGGCTTGGGTAGGAAGGGTGCCACGAAGCCTCTTCCAAGCGCGCCGGGAAAATGAAGTCCGGATCCCGGAGGCCCTGTGCAGCCAGGACACCTGGGCAGGTATCAGGAACCAGCTGGGCCCCGAACCGCGGGAACTGCCGCCTTCTGCTCTGACACCACCTGTGAGCACCAATACCTGCACCTAAGAGCGCGCGCGTGTCGGGCTGGGTCCCAGCCACCGCTCCCTACAATCAGCAAGGGCTACCGCGCTGCTCCAGGACTGGGAGCACCCCTACGGGCAGCAGGAAATCCCCGCCCAGGAGCACGCCAACGCCTCACAGGCGCCCAGGCACTCTCTGTTCACAGGCTTATTGGCTCTTAGAGATTTGTCCCCCCTGACTTTCCCGGGATGCCCTCTTTTCACACACCTCTATCCCTTGTCTGTGAGTGCAGGTGCCTTGAGTAGATTTTGGGGAGAAGAAATCAGCTCCGCGGGGAAGATTTCTTCCCAAAGGGCCGCTGGAGGGAAGCAGGGTCGGGCCCTGGTAGATACAGGGGAGGGTTTGGGTCAGTCAGGGGAGGGCTGCCCAGCTGTGAGGCTGCCTTGGATGAAAGGTGGGGCCACAGCCCAAACCGCAAGATCCTGGGTGCCCTCCAGCCACGGTGGGGGCCTCCCGCTGGGGGAAAAAAAAAAAAACTTCTAGTAACCAGTCCTCAGGAGCAGTAAACTTTCTTGAGTGTTTTCTCTGTGCCAAGCACATTTGCTTTCCATGGAGTCAGATCCTGATCCGGGGCGGGGCATTTTATGAAGTAGATACTGTGGTTATGCTCCGGAGGCAGAGGGAAGCACCAGGGCAGGGTTGCACAAGGTTATCAAGCCTAAAAGATCAATTGGCGGAGCTCCCTGGTGGCACAGACGGCTGAGCGCAGCGGTGTGAAGGTGTCCGCAGCTTCTGCGGTGAGTGTTCCATGCCAGAGCCGGGGAGATTCCCTCATGGCGTGGCGGACCTCTCCTGTGTCGCCCGCTGCTCCCCTCCACAGTGTGTTTCAGCCACTCCGCCTGTTCTGCTCCCCGCTCTGTCTCTGGTAAATCCTCTCACCCTCCCGCACATCTGGCCTGTACCAGGCTCGTGTATAAATAAATAAATCTAAAAAAATTATAAACAAAATAATAAAAAAATAAAAGGGGCCTCCCCGGTGGAGCAGTGGTTGAGCGCTGGGCTGCGAAGCTGACCGCAGCATCTGCAGTGCCGGTTCGATCCCGGACCACTGGGTGAGGGTCCCACATGGTGCGCAGACCTCCCCTGCCGCCCGCTGCTCCCCTCAGCAGTGTACTTCGGTCCTTCTGCCTGCTCTGCTCCCCTCTCTGGCTCTGGTGAATTCTCTCACCCTCCGCCCTTCTGACTGTACCCAGTGCTTGTATAAGTAAATAAATAAATCTTAAACAAACAAATAAATAAAAGATCAATCGGCTGCCAAGTCCAGGAGAAGGTCCGGGTGAAGGGGAATATGGGGACACAGAGTGGATGTGCATGACTGGGTGGGAAGTCAGGAGGGTTTTTCACTTGTCCCCACTCCAGGAAAGGGAACAAGTACCCGAGCTTTTCAACAAATACAGGGAGAGGACCCATGGCAGGTGGGCAGGTCCCGCCTTGTCACCTGTGGACACATGCATGTGACCAGCTCTGTGACCTCTGAGTTGAACTAAGAACATCTGCCTGTTGTTCAGAGAGCGAGCCTTGCAGGGGTCTATGGATCGAACCTCATCACCATTTCCCTGGCACTGACTTTGTGACCTGGGACGATGTGTTCAGTTCCCCTGAGCTCAGACCTCAGTCCCCTCATCTCTATTCTGTACCTCTAGTTAGTCCTCACCTCCTGACACTGGGTGGGGCTAAATGAACCCCGAGGGGGGTAAGAACAGCCCCTGCACAGAGCAGGATAAGTGGGATAAATGTCCTTCCTTATGAACGCAGACCAGAGTCCCACTGCCTGCCCAGTTGCTGTGTCATTGTCTCATGACACAGCCCCTTGGCATGCTATTGCAGCATGAGGGTCAAGGGATGTTGGCTGAAGTGCAGGCACCAGGGGAAAAGCAAGAGGGGCTGATCATTTGCTGCTGTTGCAGAGCAGGGCTCTAGCCTAAGAGTCTGTGACTGAAGGTACTCAGAGTTGCTCAGAGCTACATGTGTTATAGGACAGCCCTGATATTGAACGGGTTGCCTGGCTGTGGGTCCTCACCCGCGCACTTACAAGGGACTTATGAATACTCCACTACAGGCACTCACAAAAGGTTAATAAAAGGTTTATTTACAAGGGAAAAGGAAAGAAGGAAAATGGACAACTCAGGGAGAAAATAGGGAAATAAAGTCTTTAATGTGTCCTACCCGATCCGCCGACCTGGAAACCCAAAGTCACTCTCAGAGCTGGCCGGACGCTGCGAGCTGGCGGGGAGCCAAAATGGGGGACCCCCTCCAAAGCCCACGTGTCTGGCTTTATATCAACCTGGCTGCTTCACCCCACCCTCAGGTCCCAGCCACCTTCCCTTTGGTGGGGATGGGATTTGGAGTTCCCAGTGTCTTTGGCTTTGGCCTGGGGTGGGAGTGGAGTCCACAAAATCTGTATGGAATTAGCTTTAGGACATTCTTTCCCCCTAACACATGGACTTTCAGGGTTATTCACCAGTGTTGTGTGCATTGCTGCCCCATTTCGCTTGTGGCTTAGCAATCTTCAGAACCACAAGAGAATTGCTGCTAGCCTGGGAGTGGGGGTAAGGCCGGCACATTCCTTGGGGGTCATGGAAGTCATGGGGTTCTAGCCGGGGGTCCGTGGAATTCTGGAAGAGCTGTCCACTAGAGAATTCTGCAAGAATGTCTGCTGAGCACCGGGAATGTGGCTCATGTGACTGAGCTACTGAGTTTTCAGTTTTGATGAATTGAACCTGAAAGTGTCACAGGGAACTAATGTCTACTGTATCTGACAGCACAGTTCCAGAGGGTCTGTGTATGGTCTTGAGCATCATGCGGATGTTTTTGAAACTGGCTGCAGAATTGTGTGTGTGCATTTTCTAGGAAGAGAAACCAGATTGTCAAAGCCACCAAAAAGAGAATGAGCAGCTGCTTTAGGGCTTTGGTGAAAAGTAAGCAGGTTGAGGGGGTAAGTATGCCCTCTGGTAACCACTCCTGTTTCTCCTTTCTCATTTCTTCCTGCCCTCAGCTGTAGGTGGCTCCCCCTGACCTCTAAAGAAAGAAAGAAATTGGAGTCTGAGACTTGAGGCCCCAGAGAAACTGTAGACTGCCAGCAGGGGGCGATGGCTGTGGCCCTGGGTTGTGCGATCCAGGCCTCCTTGAATCAGGGCTCCCTGTCTCAGGAACATGATACTGACAGTGAAGTCTTCCGTCAGCGCTTCAGGCAGTTCCAGTACAGAGAAGCAGCGGGGCCTCATGAAGCTTTCAACAAACTCTGGGAGCTGTGCTGTCAATGGCTGAAGCCAAAGATGCGTTCCAAGGAACAAATCCTGGAGCAGCTAGTGCTGGAGCAATTCCTAAGTATTCTGCCCCCAGAGATAGAGACCCGTGTGAGGTCATTTGGCCTTCGACCTACAGAAATGATGTTGGCATTCATAGAAATCTTACAGTTGGAACTGAAGACACCAGAGCAACAGGTAGGAAAAAAGAGAGGTTAGTGGAAATTAGACCAGGACTATCACGCAACCACAGTCTGATTCAAGATTTTTTCATTGTCTTTCATTTTTCTCTTCTAAAATGAGCACATGGGTCAGTGCGTCTCACTTTTTACTCAAGATCTGTACCCTAACAAATACGGTGTAGTATCCCCTAAAAGTCCTTAAATGAAATTCACAGATCCAACACCTACAAGTCTCATGCATGCAAAACCTAAATATTAAGAACTAGGGACCCAGGTCCAGTCCTGGCCTGTTTCATATGCCCTTTCCTACTACTGCACTGTGTTCCTACTGTGAAGTTGCTTCGAAAAGGGATGGAAAGAGAAGCAACGGTACAAATGCACGCCCCTCCCCCTACAAAATGTTAGTGTTACTTTGGCTGTACGTAAGGAAATTTGCCAGCCCCGAGTCCAGTAGAGTCTGAATGGATATCTAGGCAGGAAGAGGCTGGCAGCTGATTATGAACTAACAAGCATTCAGCAAGTTTGAGGATGGCCACACTTGATGATGACACCTGGGAAGGTGCCAGGCTGCCTGTAACCTGAGGGAGCCCCACTCTGAGCCAGGTCGCTGCTGGTCACGTGATTTCCAAAGTGGCAAGTAGCTCCTGGTCCGTCTGCACTATTAACACATAGGGTAGGTTTCCTTTGACTTCCACAGAGGATCATTCCTGTGAATGTCAAGTTATGCAAAAATTATTCAAAAGAAAGGAATTTTAAGTTTATGAGCAACAGTGAGGTTGTTCACAGGTTCTTTTTAACAGTACCCCATGAGGACGGGCACTAGCCTGCGTTCGGTACTACCTAGTACAGCCTCTCTTGGCAGTAGGCCATAGCTGAGCACAGGGTAAACTCTTTGGGACAAGAAGGAAGTGCTTCTGGGTGGGCATGAGGGACACACAGCCTGTGTGTTGATGGGGCTCTCCCGTTAGACCATCTGAACAGGAGACTCACGGACTATTCGGTACCCCTAGCATGGAAGGAGTTCATGGTTTTCCTGCCTTTGTCTGCCTTCTTGGTTTGGTTCACCTGTGAGATTTTACAGTGTAGTCTAGTCAGGCACTGCCCAGTATGGTAGTTCTAGCCAAGGGGGGCTCGTGAGCCCTTTCAACGTGGCTAGTTCAAAGTGAGTTCTACTGAGTGTCCCCCATTTCAGAAGATTCAGTGTAATGAATGAAGTAGGGGAACTCTCTCAATAATTGCTAACATTACATTCTTAAGCTCTGATTGCTAGCTATATTGGGTTAGATCATACATGTTCAAATTGATTTCAAGTGTTTCATGTTTTCATCCTATGGCTACCCCCACATGTAACATGACAGGGTGGCTGGCATGAAATGCCCCTGGGCAGTGCTGGTGTTGATTTTACAGTGACGAATTCTGGCATTTCCCCCAGATCGATAGCCAGGAAATGTTCTTGGAAGAACTGGCACCAGTGGGAATGGAACACATTCCACCAAACATGCACCTGGACTCAGCCCCGCTCCAAGTGATGGGAGCTGCCCCGGAGGCTGCAATGGCAGAGGCGTGGATGCCACAGGCAGGGCCTCAGGAGCTGAACTACACAGCTGCTGGGGAATGCCAGCCCTTTCCAGGCCCGGGTAAGACAAGGGATTCAATTCCTTTCATTGGTTTCTGTTGTGCGAGCTCCAGAGCTCTTCAAGGCTGGGACTGGGCTCAGAACCAATTAAGCCTTGAAAATGGTCCTTGCTGATAGAGGAGGGGGACATCACTGTGGGAATAGCTGGGCATCAGGACTGTTAGATGCAGAGGCATTAAGAATCCCTTAAGCCACTGACCTGTTAGGACACCTGAGAAGAGTGTCACAAGATTTTAAGAAAACCATGGCAGGCTGGGTAGTCTGGGGAAGGGCTGATTTTGCAGCAAACTTTGATCAGTGGCACCAGCGATGTTGGGGCTGCCAAGCACCTCAAGGTGCTTTTATGCCCCAAGAGCCCCATTCACAGTTAATTCTTTTTTTTTTTTAATTTTTTATAGAGGCATGTTTATTTATTTATTTATTTGTTTGTTTTTTTTGTTTTATACATGCACTGGGTACAGTCAGAAGCGCGGGAGGGTGAGAGAATTCACCAGAGCCAGAGCGGGGAGCAGAGCAGGCAGAAGGACCGAAGTACACTGCTGAGGGGAGCAGCGGGCGGCAGGAGAGGTCTGCGCGCCATGCGGGACCCTCCTCCGGTGGCCGGGGAGCAGCCGGGGATCGAACAGGCACCGCGGAGGCTGTGGGCAGGTTCGCAACCCAGGGCTCAACCGCTGCGCCACCGGGGAGGCCCCACACAGTTAATTCTTTATTCCATTACTCTCTTCAGATCATTTAAGAGGGTTCAATCACTCCTTATCTCATTCCATCAAAACCTCCAACAGTGTATCTGCAAGTACTGAGCACACTGTCCTGTCAGGACCCCCTGGGGTGCATGTTTAACCGGCTGTCCAGGTGAACACCCTGCACACCACTTTTGGAAGCACCTCTGCAGGCAGGCCTGGCTTAGGACTAGAAGGAGGAAGTCAGGTGGAAAGGGGCAGCAGGCCCCAATAGTGCTGGTTCCTTTCACTCTCGCTGGGGATTTCTTTCACTGCTACCCGTGATCCCTGTCTCTACCCAGCTCCTGCCCCCTCCCATAAAAGCCATGGCCCAGGCCTGGCCAAAACCCCACCCTTTACGGTCTCTGCCACAGCTTCCACATGTTGGAACCTTCAGCAGACTGAAGTAGCAAGAAAACTAAAGGGACATACAAAAGGAACATATTGAGAACAGTCCAAGTTTTAAATACTGATCTCATCCACCCATAAGTAGCTCAACCAGGGCCTAGCAACTTTGCCACTTCGCACATTTAAAGCTTATTCATTTCACTGCTAAATATCCCCACCTGCTGAGAGCCAGGCACAGTACAGACCCTGGGGTCAGTAGTACAGCACAAAGATGACCCGTTCCTGGCGTCCTGGAACTGGAGCTGCTGCGGTCAATTCAGATCTGTAAGTGGGTACGGGATGTGATGGAGACAGACTGTGAAAGGACGCGTGAACAGGTGGGATGCTATGGGACCTCCTAGGAGGGGCCCCACACCAGCTTTTGGCAAAGGGGGTAGAAGACCTGAAAAAGGGGGCATGTGGGTGGAATCCTCTAGGGAGACTTGCAGTGAGCCTGCTGAGTGGGGGAGTGGGAGGAGAGAGGGTGTGGGAAGCATGCACAGATGTGCACAGGCCCAGAGTCATGAAGGACCTGGCAGTTTGCAGAGCTCCTGCTGCGGGGGTAGGGGCAGAGGGGCCATCCAAGGGGCAGGAGGGAGAAGAGGGTCCTGGACTGGGAAGAAGTACTTAGCACACTCAGTCAGCTGTGTTGAGAAGTTATGCTTATTATCAGGGAGGTGGGGAACCCCTGGATGCTCCTAAGGAGGGGGAGCTGAACAGTGGCTTTGCCTTTTACATGACCGTTCTGCCCAGGAAGGCGTGAGACAGGATACAGGGACACGCTGGGCTGGCGGCTGCGATCACCCAGGTGGGAGCTGATGTCCTAGAGTAGGGTCACGTGGTGGTGATGGCACGGAAAGGGCAGGATTCCAAAGATATTTAGCCTGGGCATGGATAGGCCTTGGTGATGGACTGGACACCGGGGTGTTGAGGAAGAGAAGGTGAAGATTGGCATCCTGTTTGCCGGCCAGTGGCCATGGACATGGCCTATTGTTCCCTGACACAGAGAACAGGAGGAGGCTCAGAACTGGTGAGCTAGATTTGAGCATGAGGAATTGGGAGTGCAGAGGGATCCAGTGTGGAGGTGCAACTCAGGAGAGACAGATGTGCAAGTCAAGAGCTGTAGAATACAAGGTAATGGAAGCCTTAGGGTGGCGGCCTGATCGGCAGTGGTGACACACAGGCAGAAGCACAGGGTCCTCTGCAGACACTGGCAGACACCAGATCAGAAAAGGCCATTGTATGTGAATTCCTGACCTGTCACTTCCAGGTACCTTGCCAGGTTCCTTGCTTTGCAGTGCCCTCTTCCACCCACATCACAATAGATATTCTACACCCTTTGACCCATTTGCTCCTAAAGCCAGTAGATATTCTTACTCTAGGGCTTACCTATGGCTTTTCTTTTCTGCAGGTTTCCAATCCCAGTGGCATGTCTCTTCTCCCGGAGGCTGGCCAACCGTGGGGACAGGCACAGGTGAGATGCCCCCTCTCCTTGGACAGGATGCCTTGGTCCCTTCCTGTCCTTCAGTAGGAGCTTACCTTGGCTGGGTAGGCCCATGTCCCCAGAGAATTCATCTCAGACACTTTCAGTGTGATCGCTGATGATGACAGTGTCTCCCTTTCTGCATTGACTGAATGTCTCCAGGCACCATACTTTGTGCCTTCTCTGGCAAGTGCTGGGCCTGTAGCAGATGTGGGCTCTGTCTTCTTTTGAATGGAGGTGACAAACAGGACAAACCCACAGGAAGCAGGATGTATCTATTCTGGTCATAGCCCAGTCCTACAAAACAATGCCATCCATATTCCACTCTCGGGCTACCTACATCTCCAGATCTGTGCACAGCTTTCTTGAAAGTCTATATTTTGTGTGTTAGCCTGCAATGATCAGCAGGACCTTGGTGCAATTTGGAATTATCAGTCTTGGTGCAATTTGGAATTATCAGTGTGTCTGCATATTCATCCCCATGCTTTAGCTGATACAAGCTACTGAACAGGTTGGGACAGCAAAGCACTGGGAGAGCCAGGAGCAGAGCTTTGATTGTCGGGGGAGTGGTGGGTAAGAGCACCCGAGGCTGTGGAGCCTGAGGATGTTTCACATATAAGAAGGGCATGAGTCTAACATGTAGGTGGAAGCTCAGGACTGGGCCGGCTTCTGAAAGCTGCATCCAGGGTGCTAGCTGGGTGAGGACCAGGTGGAAGCTGTGGGTGCCCCCATGCTAGTGCTGCACAGAAAGGAGCAGCCGGACTCTGGCCAGGCCCCGTGGCCCAATTGCCTGTTTGGCCCCCAGTTTCATTTTCTGAGTGCGAGGTTGGGCCTCTAGGGCTGTTTGAACTCCTCTGTCTTCCCATCTTGGCTGCTTCCCACCCAAAGGGCAGCCGGTGTCTAAGCCACGTATGATGAGATCTGCAGCCTTAAGAGTTACTAGTCCAGGGCCTCCCCTGATGGCGCAGCGTTTGAGAGCTGGGCTGCGAAGCTGCCCGCAGCCTCTGCAGTGCTGGTTCGATCCCCGGCTGCCGGCGAGGGTCCCACATGGCGCGGCAGACCTCTCCTGTCTTGCCTGCTGCTCCCCTCAGCAGTGTATTTCGTCAGTCTGCCTGTTCTGTTCCCTGCTCTGGCTCTGGTGATATCTCTCACCCTCTCGCGCCTTCTGGCTGTACCCAGTGCTTGTATAAATAAATAATTTTTTAAAAAAGTTTCCCGTCCAGGCTCTAGGCGCAGGAGGGAAAACCACAGGAACACATCCTGCCATCCTGAACACTGGCTTTCCTGTCTCCCTTATTGGGGGATGTTCTGGCCTGTGGGTTTCTGCTCCCCTCATGCTGGTTCTCACCCTCCAGTCTTTCAGTTGGCTCCCACTGTACCTCGAAAGCAGCTTTCTTTTGAGCCATAGTCTCCAGTTTTGCTGGTGTCTCCCATGCTGTCTTTCCAAGCTGAGCCATGACACCCAAACAAAAACAAAGTGATGCGTTCAGCAACTTTTGGTTTAAATGCATTTCATTTCTCTTCATCTGATCCATTCGGCCTTTTCTCCATGAAAATTCAAAATAAGCGGTTGAAACAAACTTGTTAGTTGGTTTTGCTTGTGCTATAAACATCGCGCAGCATTGCCATCAATCCGACCCACACTTCCTTGCAGACTGGTCAACGTGGCAGAGCTAAGGAAGGCCAGGAAGGGGCGTGGAGATGACGCAGCCACAGAGGCCATCTGTCTGTGAGCACAGGGGTGGTGAGGCCCAGACACATGAGGTTCCAAACTCCTCAGTCCGGACCTCAGACTGACAGTGAGAATTGGTGCTTGATGGTATTTGGGCTATTTTGAGAGAACCAGTTTCTAGACTTCAGCTGAACCAGAGGTTCTGATGTCTTCGTTGCCAGTTAGTTCTGTTGCTGTGTTTCCTTGAATATCTCTTACTGAAATTATTCTAGTTCCTTAGAGCCGCTCTTTACCTCTCTCTCTCTGCACTCCTGGGACTCACTAAGAGAGTGTTTCTGTTGGAAAGGACAACATTTGGGGAAGCTTGGCTCTGTGTTCTGGCTCTGAGCTTAAATCATTCCGCTCTTGAGATAGACGTGGAACTAGGTGTGTTCAGCCCAGAATGGGTCACTCTCGTGCCTCAGAGTGGAAGAGCATCATAGCTTTGAGCTCAGCACAAAAGCACATCCCCTCCCTTCAATGTGCTCTTGTCTACACCCTCAAAACTAAACCAAGGCCAAAAGGCTTGTGAGAGCCTGCTCTGAGGGACTCCTACCTGAGAAGGAAGGAGGTAGGCACTGAGAGGCCACATGTCCCAGACACAACTTTGACTCTGGAGACACCTATGTTGACTCCCACCCCCCTTCCTCCTGCCTTTCCTGTGACCAGAACCCCCAGAGTGGCCAGCACACCGCCTTCCAGACCCTGAGCTGAGGTTCCCAGTGATTGACAGAGAAGAGCCTTGGCCAAAGGAGCAACTACACAATCCTCATGACGTGAAACTAGGATTCTACGGCACCGGCGTAGGTAGGTGAGGGGCCATCGGGTGTTGGGGAAGAAAGAAAAGAAAAACTCCCCTTAATCCCAGGGTAATGTGGTTTGGGATGTCGCTGGTAACCTTCTGTCTTCCCACTAGCTGATGGGTATAACTCTTCTTAGCCCCTATCTAGCCTTTCTCCCTGGAGGATGGTGACATCTGCAGTTTCTGTTTCTGCCCTCAGGCTTGGCTATTGGGAGGGAAAATGAAGAAAATATGTGCAAAGGGTAAAACATGCAAAGTATTTATCCATTTTATGCTTCTGTAGACAGGAATGTGCTCCTTGGTCCCAATTTACCTGGAAACTCGGAGCAGCTTGAAAATCCATTGAGACACCCCACAGAGCTGCCACCCAGCGACATGACAGTGCCTGTCCCTTCTCAGAACCCTTGTCTAGGAGAGACAGCTGAGCGCGCCAAGGTGCCAGAACCCTGCGGCCCCAGAGCCCCTGAGCAGAGCTGTCCCAGTGAGAAATCTTACTCATGTGTCCAGTGTGGGAAATGTTTTGCTACCCTGAAACTGCTTAAGGGGCACGTGAAGATTCACTCTGGAGAGCTCCCTCACAAATGCACTATTTGTTTGAAAAGATTCCTACGTAAGTCAGACCTAACCAGGCATTATCGCGTTCACACAAAGGAGACACCCTATGAGTGCAGTGTGTGTAAAAAGCGATTCAGTCAGAAGACACACTTGGTCATACATTCTGAATATGAATCATACCGATGTTTGGAGTGTAGGATAAAATTTTGTAATAGATTAACTTTTCTCAGACACATTAAAATCCACACAGGTGGAAAACCCCACGGCTGTTTCATTTGCGGGAAAAGATTTAGGCGAAAGACAAATTTTACTTTGCACCTACAAACCCACACCTCAGAAAGACCTTATGTATGTGAATACTGTGGCAAAAGCTATAGACAGAAAACAAGCCTCGTTTCTCATTTAAAACTGCACAGAAGTGCAAAGCCAGACATGACTCATTCTTTTGTACATCTTAATATGCACCAAGGAACTCACTCTAGAGAATTTTCAGAGAATTTGTTGAGGGAAACAGCTCAACAAATCGAAACTCATTCATGAAAGCCTTAACCTGCTCCAGGCTGTCTTGGAAAGACAGTTTGGTTTGTGTCTGCCTAAGAATGGCTTTGTGCTTTGGTATCTTTAAAACCCATCTGCCAAGGTGTGTAGATCCTGAAGTAGCTGCCAGCTGTTGCCACTGCCCTGCATTTGGTTTCTTTCTGTCTAGAGGAATCACGTTGAATCATTTTGATGAAAATGTTTTCTCCCTAGCTGACGACAGTGTACTTGTCCCTAGCTGACTACAGCGCACGTGTAACTAAGACGCATGCACAGGCGACTTTCCTCTCAGGTCTAGGGCCAGTGTCCCAGTCACGGGGAGCCGCCCCATGGACCTGCGTCTGTGCAATATTTTATTCACCTGCAAAGTACATGCCTTTCCCCTTTCATTCCCACTGACTCATTGTCAGCAACATGCAGATGCTTCCCTGAAGTGAGTCATGACCACGTCCTTGACACGATTATTCCTCTGTAGCCTCTGCCATGCCCATGCATTATTTAGCCCAATGCATTTAAGTTCAAAAGTTACCTGTTCCCCATGCAGGGCGTGGTAGAGTTGTCCATGCAACTGTCTGCTACTGTGGTGGTCATTTTATTTCTTCTTTGCCCCAAGTTGGCCGATGTTGATATTTTCCTGTCAATTCTTGATTGTAATACCTTGTCATTAATAAATGGAGTTCATTTTGTTTCTGCTTTAATTTCATTTAGAGTTTCTTGAAGACTTACATGCTAGACCATAGCAAACATGCAGCCCACTAGTAGGGCACACAGCTGACCATAGAGTGCATTCTTGTGACTCAGTGTCTTGCATGTCATTGGCGTGTTTGGTGCTCAGGAGGACATTATAGCAGTTGTCAAGAGTCACCAGCGATCAACGTCACCAGGGACAGCAGGAGGCTGAGGACATAGGAGACTCCTAGCTTCTGCAAACCAGGATGTCAAACAAAGAGCTCTCTCTGAAGTTAACCTGGACCCTCCCTCCACAGCCCCCATCCTCATTCAGCAGGGTTACTCATCTGGTCTCACTGGTCCACCCTAGCCCCATAAAGCACCTTCCCAACAGACCTGACAGAGTGCCCATCTGAAGACACAGCTCAGTTTGTTAGGGGAAAAAGGATGTCCCAAAGCTAATTCCATATAGGCTTTGTGGACTCCACCCCCACCCTAGGTCAAAGTCAAAGACACTGGGAACTCCACATCCCATCATCACCAAAGGGAAGGTGGCTGGGACCTGAGGGTGGGGTTAAGCAGCCAGGTGGATACAAAAAGGCAGACACGTGGGCTTTGGGGAATCCCCCATTTTTGGCTCTCCGCCAGCTCGCAGCATCCTGCCAGCTCTGAGAGTGACTTTGGGTTTCCTGGTCGTCGGATCGGGTAGGACGCATTAAAGACTTTATTTCCCTATTTTCTCCCTGAGTTGTATATTTTCCTTATTTCTTTTTCTCTTGTAAATAAACCTTTTATTAACCCTTTTGCATGTGTCTGTAGTAGAGTATTCATAAGTCCCTTTAAAGCGCGCGGGTGAGGACCCACAGGCAGAAACCCGTTTAGTATCGGGGCTGCTCTATAACAAGTTCAGTCTCCTGGATTGTACCCACAGGGAAAGTAAAAGAGCCAAGAGCCTGGACAACTGAGCTCCCTTCGCTTTGCTACCCAGGCTACCTAGCAGCTGCTTAGACTCAAAGAGCATAAGCAAAATAGACCTTTCAGTGTAAACAAAGTACACTTGAACAGTGACTGCGTGCATGCCCACAGGTACAAGCAACGCACTCAGTGAGAATATATTGATAGCAGGAGATTTGAAGTATTTGAGGTATTTGTCACTGTGCAGTACATTCCATCTCCCTCCAAAGGTCCAACTGAAATACTGAAGAGTCAAGGACTGCAGCCAAGTCCGGGTCGAAATTGTTCTAGTGCTGAAATCCTCTTAAAGACCAAGCTTGTCTTCGTTTGACCCCTGAGATAGTATCTGAAATCTAATCTAGACAATTAAACGATATCACTCAAATGATTTGAGGTTGGAAATACAGATCCTACATTCAAAAATATCGAGAGTGAATTTCTTATGAATCTAGATGGCATCTTTCCTAACAGATGTAATATAACCAATGAAAACTTTTGCACCAGAGTCCGCTGGCCCAGCTACACCAAGATTATTAGAGAGAGCATCCACCTGTCAAAGAAAGCAGTTATTTTTCAAGCACAACAAAATAATTAAAATCGGAACTTATATCCCTAAAACAATGTTTCTCAATAAATGCTTCCAAGCCACTGTCCTTAACTACTAGGACTATGTTTTATGTGACATATAAGTTATAGATGTCAGATGATGGGAAAAACAATACCCGAGCTTTGGATGTCATTAACCGCATGCAAAAGTATTGCCCAAGCATTTACTTGACTGATACCATTTGTATCCAAATTTTTCAAATAAGCTTCCCCTGTTCTCCAGGAATTCACAATATTCACAATCAAATGGGGGCCAATAGGGGGAAAAATAGCTGAGGAAGCTAGCTCTGACAAATGGTTACAAAAGCTAGTTCAAAACTGTTTTTGTAGGAAATCCCAGAAGGGAGAAAGTTTCAGATTCGGAGACCATAGGGGCATCTAAAGGGGGATGTCAGCACTGACCTGAGCTGTGAAAGATGAGATTTCACCTAGCAAAGGTGGGTGTGGGCAGGAGCTGGAAGACAGGGGAAAAACAAACAAGAGATAGGAGACTAGGGAGCAAACCATAGGATTCAAGATCAGGCCCTGAGGGATGAAGTAGGAAAACTCAAACTGGGGAGGGCTCTAAAGCCAGCCAGCCAACCAACCAACCAACCAACCAACCAACCAACCAGGGCTTTACATTTTCTGCAATAGGGAAGTTTGTGTTTGCTTTTGTCTTTTGGAACATTGGAATTGTAATAGTCCTTAATTGATGGTTTTTTCAATTACAAAAATGGCAGGTTTATCTCTGAAAAAGTAGAAAAAACATTTCAGCACATGGCAGCAAACACTTACCCAAGGGGGCAGGGGGCGGGGGAGGGGGTGCGGGGGCGGGAGGGTGGGCTCGCTGGTGGCACAGGGATTAAAGTCTCAGCACTATCAAGCTATCTCCAGCCCACGGCGACATGCCTTAGATCCCAGGCTACAGAGCTAACCCACATGGCGCAGCAGACCTCTCCTGTCCCGCCAGCTGCTCCCCTCAGCGGTGTATCTCAGTAGGTCCGCCTGTTCTGTTCCCCACTCTGTCTCTGGTAAATCCTCTCACCCCCCGCACCTCTGGCCTACACCCCAGTTCTTGTATGCATGAATAAATAAAAATAAATCTTTTTAAAAATCACTCAAAATTCCATTGTTCAGAGACAACTGAAAGCAGTCTAGAAATTCCTGATGTGTTTTACGGACAAACATAGAGCCATCATTTTAAAAGCAACATTTAGCATTGCACAACTGCATTAAAAACTGCATGAAAGCTGCCTATAGTGATGGCAAACATGTTTCTGTAACAAGAGAGTGAGAGCGCCGTATGGCCCCGCTGAGTGGACGTGCCCTCTTAGACAGTCGCAGCTCCACGTTGCTGGATGTTTAGATTTTTATCCCAAAATGCTGCCCACTTGCCTGGTGCATTTCTATGAGATGAAGCTCTCAGCGGGGAAATTCTTGTGCCAAAGTTCCTGGCGGAAGCTTCGTTTATTGAGGTGCAAACACTTGTCAAGATAATTTTGTAGTGGTTTTTTAAATGGCCTCATCCCTCTGTTGCTGGTGGGGGGAGGAAGCTCATTTGCCTCTCTCTACCCTTCCAGACCCAGAGGCTGGGAAACCCTTCCCTGCACTGCTCAGAGATTAGCAAGTGAAAAGACGAACTAATCACTAGCCTAGGGGACTGGGGGGTGGTGTTGGGGGCGGCTCAGGCAGAAAAGAATGGAGCCTGACGTCTGGCCAGTGCCGGTGAGGTTCTGAGGGCTCCAGAAAGGCGGCCATAAAGTTATGAAGCGAAACAAAACACTTTAAAGGAAAAGCAGTTCTGCGGCGTTATGTGCATATGCATCAACAACAGCCCTGGCCCCACCGCCAGGACTGCCCCTGAGAGTTCCTTCTTCGGGGGCGTCACCCAGACAAAACCTCACCTGGGATCTTTTGTGTTTTAATTTCTTTCCATCAAAATGCTAGACTTGCCACTTAGGCTCTTCCTGGGGTGGCCGGTCCTGGGCTCCAAGAGCCTTCACCTGCTCTCCGGGCCCATCCCATGGTCATGTCCCGCCTCTCATGGCACTGTGGATTGAAGCTCCAGGATCTGGGCCCTGTCGCCACCGCCACTGGCTTCCTCGTCTGAGAGCTCGATCTAGGTCCTCCGACCTCTTGTGGTCCCGAATTCACACCAGCTCTCAGAGGAATGCCTGCCCGGGCCTCCTGTCAAAGGCGCCCTCTCTCAATTCTTTTGATTTTCCCTGCCAGTCACCACCCAGGAGATAGGGACTTCCAGCAGACTGGGGTGCCTGGGGGGTTTGGTGTTTGGGGCAGAGGGGGCATTTCCTTCTGCTTCCATTTCCTTCCTCTCTTCACCTTGGCTTTCAGCTCTGCGGGGACCGGGCATGAGCCCCTTCGTGACACGGACACCGGTGCCTGCCAGTCTCGGGTCCCTTGGCCGACGGAAGGAAACAGAGGCGGAGGAGAAGGACGGCGTCTGCCGTTTGTGGACGCGCCGAGGAGGGCAGCACCCTCGTGTCTGCAAGACCAGCGTCCTGCTCTTTGGCGGAGGACAGGGCCACCCATCCGGAGACACAGGGGGACAGAAGGGGAGTGGGCCGGGCAGCATGTCCACCCTCCAGACACAAGCTTCTGGAGAGCCTGCGGGACGCCAGCGCGCTTTTGCCATCACCTGGTGGTCAGCAGCGCTGATGTCATCTTTGGACTGAACTCTTTCCTGGGCGTGTGAAAAAGCACAGTCTGTTAGCTCTGCAGGGAAGACAAGGGAAGCGGGAGAGCTGGTCTGGCGGGACGGAGAGAGACACACACCTTGTTGCTGCATCCACGCAGGACGAGTGGGTAGCGGTGAGGGAACAAGGTTGGCTCCTTCTCTCGGCCTGTGCGCCGAAATCCAGTCCAGGCTGACTGACGTTCAGATGTGAGTAAATGAATGAGGAAAAGCTGAGGAAGTACTTGTGCGAGTTATGAGTTGGACCCTCTCTGGGCATTCTTGCTGAAACCACACGTCCCACGACAGGTGGGCATGTGCGCACTACGCTCCTAAACACACCCAACAGTCAAAGGACCGCACTGGACAAAATGACGTAAAACCTCCGTATGCTCATTTTTCTAGGGAGTCTTTCATTTTTGTACCCTACAAATAGCTGGGGTATCCGAAAGAGTGCCAAGCGCTACGCAAAGACAAGTGGCTCAGTTGTTATCGAGACTTTAAGAAATCTCAGATAAGCCAGGATTCAGATGAACGATATTCCCACCCTTGCCAATGTTGAGAAAGCAGCAATACGGTGCGCCTGCTGTCGAGGGTGCCCCAGACAAGGCCGGGCATCCAGGGTCCCGCAGCCTGATCCCATCCTGCAAAGACATGGGCAGATAAGCCCGGGGAGAGCTCGGCCCTGTCTGCTGCTCCACCCACTGAAAATAGAGCGGCCCCCTCGCACACTGGAGAGGCTCTTGAGACCACCTGCTCAAGCAAGATTGAGCAGAGGACTCCGCAGACATGGGTGAGGGCAGGCAAGGAGTGGGGCATTGTGGGTTAGCAAAAGAGCAAAGGAAGAGAACTCTACAGAGACTCTCTGGGAGTGAGAGACTCTGCGGTGCCCAGGTTAAGGATCTACATGGGTATCAGGCTAGAGATTGAGAACAAAGGAATGACATTTCATTGGTTGAGAAAGCAAGGAGGGTGGACTTGACGAAAGTCCAGTATTGTTGCCCATCCGGGTGTGGGCACCCGTCAGCCGCAGCTCTGTGGCTGTGCAGGGCTCGTCACCATCTCCAGAGTGAACATACCTTGGCAGCTATGTGCCTGCAGCTCCAGTTCAAAGCAGTCTGGTCTCAGGATCTGTGACTCCTTTTCTTTTCTGAGTCAGTAACCCTTTTTTTCCCCATAACAGCCAACTTGATAAGCCCTGGAAAGATAGCTCAGGATGCCCAGGCTGCGGGATATCAGTGAATCTGCCTGCCAAGGCAATTTATTTATGCAGCGGGTGTCCTCAAGGAATGTCATCAGGTTTTTAATCTCTTCTTTAGCAGGGCATGGGAACTGCAAGATCAAAAGGCAATTTTCTGCCAAGTCTTTGCCTGGAGTCCTGCCCTGTCCTTGTCTCGGGACCCTTCCTGTCCTCAGGAGCATCAGCTCACACGCTAAGGTGAAAGGGTGACTGGATCGTACCTGTTAGAATGCAGCCATCTGCTCACCCTGTCCATTGACAAGAGTGCGTGGACTGGTACCCTGGAAACGGGACATGGTCACGGTAAGGCAGTGACACTCAACGGAGGTATTGCCAGTGTTGAAACAAACATCCGTCCATGCAGCAAATCTACCGCTATGAATGTGAACTACAGAAGACGCTTCTTTTAGCTGAAGTGACAGGATAGAGCAGGTGCCAGTCAGCATCACAGTTAAACATGCTGTTTAAATACTAGAAAAAGAGATAGTCAACTTTTAATTAAAAAATGGAAATCGCTACGCATTTTAGAAACAGAGCTAGAAGCCAAACTGCCAGGTGAGTGGACTTTTAATTGCACTGTCTACCCGCCGGGCCAGGTCTCCTTAGACTGGGTGGACTAACGCAAGAACAGCAAGGTTGAAAACACACCAGAGTGAGAGATCACCCTCCACACCCCCCCAAACTCATGCAACTCTTCCTCGATCACTTCCAATCCACGGGTGTCTTGCGGTCCCATCCTTCTGCATGTGCTGTTTATTTTTATTAATTCGGACAAACGGCAGTGCTCGCCCTGCCATTCCACAGCAGGGTCAGAGTTCGTCAGCCCAAGGAGCTTGCTGAGAGCAGATAAAGGTGGCACATTTTCTTTCTGTATCTAGATTTATT